>NC_135221.1:9720374-9887874 GCF_052324685.1 Brachyhypopomus gauderio | reverse complement strand
CCAGCTCATCTCCTCCATGGCTTCAGACCATAGGAAGACTATGCCAGAGCTCACTGTATGTTCACTCTATAGTCTAAAGAGGAGAGGCTCCTAAACTGTTATTAGAGTTCTTGAAGAGGAGCACGGATCAAAGTGCAGACCATAATATTCCAATGCAATACCGGAGATGAACCAGAATGACATTCTGAAAGTGCACATTTAAAGAGAAATGGCCATACCAGTGTTCATCAAGCCTGATCAGAAAACAAAGGTTTGGGTGCTTTTCATCCAGCAAGGATGACAACAGACTGCAGTGTGTTCTCTGCGGCCTGAATCAAAAAGATTGATTATCTTTTGAGTAGTGTGAATGGGAATGAAGCTGAATTAAATGAAGCTGAGTGTCGGGCTCTGTTGGGATCAGACGCAAATTTCTTTATTGGTCTTCCAGTATGGAAACACCATTGCTCAGGTGCTGTTGATATGGCAACCACCACATATCACCATATGTTATTTTTAACACTAAGTTTAAATACTCCTTTCATATTTCAGATTTCAAAGTAAATACTAATTACATAACATTAGAGTACAGTGGAGAAAGAAATTTTCAATTGTCCCCCCCAAAAAACTTTCCCCTTATTTCAATACACCTGCAGGACTAAAGCTTGAACTCTGTTGCAACATTATGGCAATAAAATAAAAATGGCTACAGCAATATACCAAAATACATTGTGGCTGCACAGAACTTCAGCATGCGACCATAGAAACCAACAGCGATGTGTTAATTTCCTTCTCCGGCATAATCCAGCCTGTAAAAGAGCTCCCATTTGATGTGGATTCAGATCTGACACAACACCTTTCCCTGACACACACACAGGGCCTCCAGGCATGGCGAACCGTGTTTCTCCGGTACCCATGGAAGTAGGCTGTGGCCATCTGGGCTGGCAGGTCACTCTGATAGGGGTCCATATGGTGCCCCCATGTCATGGCGCACCCAGCTGCTAAGACCAAAGCCATGGCAGCCTCACACTCTCTTTAATGCTCTTGCCCACGACAACATGATGCAGATGGGGGTGGGGGGGGGGACACATGGCTTTGATGATAAGGGTAGTGACAGTGCGAACGACCTGTGAGAGCAGATTTAATGCAGTCATGGATGCATACAGATGCGCAGTTTGTGTGTGTCTGTGTGTGTGTCTCATGTGCTGAGCTGAATTTTAGTGTACTTTTTTCTTCAAGGAGACAACTCAATACAATATATGCATTAATAAATAAGTAAAAAATCCCACATTGTCTTCCCACTAAAACATTCAGTAGCCCATATGACTGAAGTATAAAGCCTAGACAATTTTAATTGTTAGCCTAAGTAATGTAACTATTAGTCAAAGAGCTGTCCTTAGCTCGTTGGCAGCTGAGATCAACACCCCTCCTTCCTCTTGTGTACGCAAGTATTCCACATCCAAATGAAGCATTATTCTTGACTTTTAAAAAAAGACAGCCTCCACTAACAATGTTCCAAGACTTTTTTCTGGAACATTATTCCTTGTCCATTACAAGTAACTGCTCAACTTAGTCAATTTTGCGATTTTAACAACTTTATTAATTTGACTGCCCACCAACTTACGAAATGGTATTTAATAAGCTCCTGTCAAGCAGTCGCATCCAATGTTGTGAATATCTTTCCCCAGACTCTCCGGCATCCCACGCATATATTATAATCTAATGCTAGTCCTGCTAAGAATGACACTGTTGTATTCCAAAAATATGCTTGAAAAATAGTTTGCTGCTACGTTACCTAGCAACAGAAACTAAGTAGCTTCCATGATGAACGTGGCTAAATTGCTTTTTAAACCACTTGTCTTTGAGATACCTCTAGCCTCTGAAAGCCAAACACACTAGCTCGGCCTACCGCTAATCCGATCACGATTGCTCAAGCATTCATTAAGATAGAAACATGGTATTTGGAATTGGATTCCTTTAGAAAAAAAGTGCTACCTCCTTTTTATATTATTCTTGTTATTAGCTTTTCTACCACCATAGGAAGCTTAACGCTTCAAACTAGAATATCCCCCTTTCTACTGTTACCAAGGAAACTATTTACAGACTATTTTTGCCCTCAGCTTTCATTTCTGAATCTGAGAAAACAGGGAAAAAAGCTCCATAAAATCTTTCACAAAAAAAGAGGAGGAGAAGAAATTTGCGCATGTAATACAGCTGCATACGTAACACAGCTCATGTAATCTGTGAGTTGTTAAGAAGTTCCACAAGTGACAGACAAGCCTAGCCTTTCTCATTGTGAGCAGCACAGTTACTGAATGGGTACTCATTAACCCTGTTCAATGGGGTTTCATTAACCCTGTTAAAATTGGCCAAAACAATATTTAAATGTTTAAAAGTATGAAAATGTTCTCTGCATACTTCAATATTTCGCTCAAAAAGAGATTGGGGATTGCAGACCTAGCCACGAGAACTGCACAAGGTCAGATCGACGTTTATAAGCATGTAGGATTTAGAGGTTCAAACACAGGAAAATAGGTCACATGGCAAAAGAGGAAACTCCCGACCAGAAAACAAGGGAAATATCTCATCTGAGAACTGTGCCCATATGATATTCATATAATCTGATCTCGTGACTGTAAAATAATATGTTCCAGTAATTGAAAGTGCAATTGACATTTTGCTACAATGGGAGGAGTACAAAGGCGCAGATGCATTCAGATGGACGAGTGTGAGGAGCTTAACTCTGACAACCATGAGCAAATATTCTGCACAATACGAGGCAAAAGTGGGTAACGCTAACAGCTGACGCAAGGCAAACAGAACATGGCATAAAAGAAGAACTAGGGAAAGACTTCAAAGGTTCGATGTTGTCAACTTTTCAGAGTCCCTTTTAAAATTCTGCCCTATTAATAGTCCATAGTGACAACAGACAGAAATGACAACAGACAGAGGTTGAGTATTCCAGAGAGGTGAAGTGCACACAGGTGCATAGGGGAGTGAGACATATTTGAACTAACAGGGACTGTTTTGAATAACAGCAGTCCATATTCACTTTATAATGACCCAAGTCAAACATTATATTAGCATTTCCTTAGGGTTACTTAAAAAAGTGGACAATTATATTTAAGAAAATTTGATCAGTTTTTAATAATAGCAGTGTAACAATTCATAAATGCCTGGAATAGTGTGTGAAATAATGTTTAACTTAAAAATTAATTAACTCTGCTAAATACATACCAACGCTGTTCTTCAGTTTAATGTCTAATGATTGTGCAATTAAATTGAATTCTCCACTTTCTGTCTGAGCAGTTCTGTGTGTTACTGCACAATAATAATGCTAAGTGTGTGTACACTATTGCATTTATGTAGTATAGTATGTGCTTTTAGCTATGGTTGTGAGGTATGGTTGTGAGCTTTTTGCATGTATGTGTGCGTGTTTGTGTGTGTGTGTGTGTGTGTGTGTGTGAGAGAGAGAGAGAGAGAGAGAGAGAGAGAGAGAGAGAGAGAGAGAGAGAGAGAGAGAGAGAGAGAGAGAGAGCATGTAACTGTATTTATGCAGTAGTCATGTTTTTGACCATGGCTATGAACTGTGTTAGTGTATGTCTATGTGTGTGTGTCTAAAATACTCTCTCTCTCTGAGGTGAATCTGCTCAGTGATGTGGACTGTAAAGTACACGGGATCCCGGGCTGCCAATATTCCTTTTAGAGCCTCCATGACTCACCTGTCTTCTCCTGTTCCATAATTTCCACTGCCTTAAAACACCTGAACAGCCTCTCAGCTCATCAGCACTTGACTGATTACAGAGTAATCACAATGTCTAGGGTTGTTTTTTTTGCTGACCTGACCTACGACCTTGTGTATCAGGGCCCATCTGTCAGTCCCTGAAGTGAGGGCGGTGTGCCATCCAGACGCCCGAGGCTCTGAGGCAGCGCCACAATCCAATTCAAGCTGATGAGGCTCGACCGAGCTGCAAACAAGGGAACGTGGTGGAACGTTTTCCCCCCCAAAGCCGTCGACCTGGAAAAGCTCCACACCGTCCGTGGAGCCGAGGTGGCCAGACGTGGAGAAGCCACAGATGCAGAACCCAAGGTGGGAGGAGGGGCGGCGGGAATGTGGAAGCCGTCTCGGGCCGTTCGGGGCGCTGAGCTGGAATCCTCCTGGGATTACCCACTCTCGCTCGTTCGGCAAATGAGAGACAACAAACGCACATGCACTCCGCAGTCATAGCGCGGAGCATTTGCGGTTGGGATTGCCGAACCCATCGACTATTAAAGAAAATACTTAAAGATGAATACACCAGTCAGTTCAGCGCCAGCGTGTGTTGCTCCTTCACCTGTAGGGCCTGTATCGTAACCACGCACACAGACCAGAAGAAGAAGAGAGCAGCAAAAGAGCAGTAAGCACAATATGTGGATTTCTAGGAGAGTGAGGCAGAAAACGCGATTGCACACAGCCCAGAAGACCAGAGCTCTGACAGCAACGTGAAGCCTGCGGCTCGTGTTGTAGTGCTGGGCTGATCTGATAAGGAGATCTTTAGTGCAACAGCTTTTGGCAGGATTTCATGAAGCACAGCTGAGTCTCATCCCATTGTACCTCTGGGCTAGAATTCTTCCCTTTCGATGCTTTCTTATTTGTTACCTCTTTGACTGTATTACATTGCATAAGCTTTTTGACAGGAATGAAAATATATAGCACAAGTATAATAAGTATATTTCTGTGCATATGTTGTGTATATGAAAAGGCAACTGATGTCATTTGGGCATTAGAATGTATGATATGATATGTGAACATCTTGTTCTTTAAATAGCATTTGGCTGCATTAAAGAAACTATAGAAAATACCAAGCATACCACATGAAATTAGTTTTCTAATGCATGCAGTCAATGAGTAGCTTAAGAACACATTGGAGATACTGGCTATATGTTTGAAAATGGTCATTAATGGAAAACACTAATAGATCTATTTACTGCACAAATGTTTCCCCTATCCATAGATCCTAGAAGAATCTAATGGATTATTTCAGACTAATGGGCTCACATTTGCACTGTGGGATCCTAAATTGCTCAATTAGCTGTGTGATTGTACTATAGGTACACAACAGCACCGCAGCATTGATGAGAGCATGTGTATCATAGATTACAGCCATACATGTGTGCTCTGAATGAAAGAGAGGTGTGGGGTCATTACTTTTGGGATACAAACGTAAATTAAAGGACATGTTCTGGTTTTTTTAAGGTGCCTTTAATGAATGAATGAATGAATGTTCAATTTATATAGCGCCTTTCAGGATACCCAAGGCGCTTTTTACAATTTTAACACAGGTACAAGTCTCAGACAACCAATCACACACACACCAGCGAGAAGCGGCAGTCAATTGCGTTGCCTTGAGTTGAATAAAAGCTGACTTTACATAAAACTTGTCACGAACACACATGCACACCATAAAAGTATAAACCTCTAAGCAGACCTGCATTGCATTGCTCTGATGCGATGGAGCAAATTACTGTATTAATAAGAGAGAGAGAGAGAGAGAGAGAGAGAGAGAGAGAAAGAAAGGGAGACTAAAGCAAGTCAATGTATTCAAAAAGATAAAGAAATAAAGACAAGAAGGCGGGTGGCAAAGAAAAAAAAAGGGAAAGTCAATTTCCTGTCAGAGCTGAGTCCAGAGATGGATCAGAAGAATCTGAGGTGACGTCTCAGGATTACGAGCCTGAGAGCCTGTCAAATAGTCTGTGGACTTGACAACTTCTCGCCTGCAAGACATCACTAACACAGTAGGCAAATAGCGAGAGTGGGACAACTTCTCATACCTCCACACTGCCCAAGTCATAATGATCAGCCAACCAGGTGAACCCCAGCAAGGAACATTGTGCTAGCATCCCAGTCAATCACCAAAAACAAACCTAGTGTCTCACAAAACCCAACAATATACCTCAAGGCTTACACTCATCACTCAAAGTGAGGGACTGTCTTCCGGACAGAATGAGTCATTTTGTGCAACACTAGTGCAAGCTTTTTTGATACAATTATAGCTGCAATGTCTTTTTAGCGAGAAGCGATCCTGGCAGAAATGCAACGTGTTCTCAAAGAGATGAATTTGATCAAAGGGGAGCAACCATAATCTTCTTGTCTTCCAGGGAGTCCTGCTGGGCCAGTGGCTTGAAATTCCCTGCATGGGGGCATGCACTCTCTTTTGGCAAATACATGAGAGGTAATACGGAACTGGGACAAATGTGAAATGGCTTTTTCCAGGTGCTCTTTTCCTTTCTGGCTTGGATTTCCCCTCCTTGTGTATCGTTTCCAGAGACTGTGGAGCAGGACTGATTGGTAAACATCCCCAGGGAGTTGTCCTGGTGCCTGACAGCCCTGTGGACAGACACAGACCCAACGATGCTGTATTTAGATGGGGGACATTTTAGATCCAGCAGCTCACTGTGGTTGGCAATTTCAATCCAATTTTTGACCTCTCAGTGGCTGTCACTATTGCTTTTCATTATGCCAACTGAGTACATACAGCAACGAAATCTATGCTGTGCAGAGGTGTCAATCTCTGTGACAATACAAGCATTTTCATACACAGTTCACCTTGATTTCACTTACCACCAAGATGAATGTGTCCATTCTACAAGAGGCCAAAGGGGGTCAAGTCACCCTGCTTAAAATCTATTTAATAAAGGAAACGTGCCAAATCAAAGGAAGAGCTTTCAAAGCATTTCACTAAAAGCACATTCAAGCTTATAAATGCAATGTGAGTATACGCATTTCTTAATAATTATACCTGCAACTCGTCTGTAGTGCTGTGACCACCTCTCTCCGCTCTGTAGCAATTGCATAATCAATATAATCTACATACTAATCATGGTATTACACACATCCTGATTAAAATAATATTATCTAAGTTATTTAATAAAAAACATGGCATATTGTTGATGTGAGTGATATGTGCCTTGTATATGCTGTAGATATTTTAGCAGTCCCACTTCAAAATGCATCTCCATGTTTCTTGGATATTGAGTTCTTTGAGGCAAGATGAATGCACAGCTTGTGGTTATTGAGTTTAAATATACCCATACATACATATTGGGTTTGGCATGGTTTGTCTCCCTTATGAAGTAAACCAATAGGCAAATAGATAAGAGTATGCTGAAAGGGATCCATCCCAAATCTTACACAAGAAAAGCCTGTTTAAGAATCATTTAATATCATAAGAATAAGAATCATTTGTTCCAAATGTAATGGTGATTCTCACACTTTCAACTGTAGAGCTTGCTTGCCTACTCTTTGAAATCATTATTATATGTGTAATGTTGGGTGCAGGAGGCAGACACCACGACAATTACGGTGCACAATCAACATTTATTGGACGCAACACAAAATAGCTTGGTGCGGAGCGCAAGTAGCACAAGTAGACAAAGACGAGCACACCACATTGCGCGAACGCACATTAAATAGGTGAGTTACACAGTCCCACGTGACCTCGAGACAAGGCACAGGTGTAACAAACGAACACGCTCACAAACAACCCACACCCACGGAAGTACAAACATGGACATAACTGCACGCAGACGACATAATGACACGCCCACAGGGAAGGGTCCGGAGCTGTTCCGTGACAATAAGGAAATGACATTTAAGTAAACTAAGCTGGTTCTAAGTTTGTTCCAAGTTTACTTCCCTTGAAAGACTGAAGGGTGGACTTGTTCAGAATATTCGAAATTCAGTCTTCAGTACTTGCAGTGGTGCCCAAATAGGGGGATCAAAGACAAAATTTCTCCCCAATCAACCCATACGCATGAACAAAGAAACATAAAACACAAGAGACTAAAAGCTGCAAACCCAAAAATGTCATTAACAGACCTCTGGAGAGAATAAAACCAGCAACAATTGTTGACTAGATAACTCAAAACTTTATTCCATCTGACTTCTCCAAACAACAAGTATTGCTTTCACTCTCTCTGCAGATTCTGCTTTTACAAGCACCTTGGTGGGCAGTGAAACTGAGCCAGTCCAATTACTTCAAGCACCATTAAAAAGACCTTTGCAAGTTGTTGAGTCTGAACCCAGAGGAAAGAAAAATAAAAAAGATCTCCTTAATGTCTCTGTAGTTTCTCTGAGACAACAATGAAATCTAATGGAAAGACAAAGGAGGTTTAGCATAAGTCTCCTGCTGGTCAAATGTGTCTCCTGAGTCTCCTCTTGAGCTTTAGTACGAATCTCAATAAAGTCTCACATTGTGCTCAGGTTCACTAAAATAAGATGTGTTTACTAAAGACAGGAGTCCCAAAGTTAATTTAACCATCTCTCAACCAAAGACTAAGAACTTTTTCAGTTCTGACGCTGTGAATTTCTTTTTTTACCTCGACCATTTTATTCTCTCTAATGGCTGATATCTAAAACCTGTGGTTTTGCAGTTCCGAGCCAAAATAAAGTTCTGTGATCACACGTTCGTTGGCATCCTTCATCTTCCGATCAAAGAAAAGACAAAAGTGTCTCGTGAATCCATTATTAACAGCATCTGACAATTTGAACGTTCAATCGAAAACTGATTGCTTAGTTCAAATGCACACCTTCAAATGCACACTGAAGAACAAACATAGTGTAGCTTGTAGATATTGTAATGCAGGGGTTCTCAACCTTTTGCAGGTCCCCCCCCCCCCTAATAGGGAATTAGCACCAGACCTCTGATATGAAATTATGCTTTACTATTATTAGTAGTAGTTTTATTATTACTAGACATAAAAGTAACCACATCATCTGCATTTTAAGTATGTTCACACATATACATATTGAGAGATTGTATTTGTATTGTTTTTAGCAGCTTTCTGTGCTTTTTGTTCAACAACTGCTGATGGGTTTAAACAAAACTCTCTGTTCCTCAGTATGGTAAGCCCTGGTAGGACTGAAGATCATGATCAATGTATGATCAATGAATACAGATCAGCATAGTTGTGACTATAACAAACAGCTACTAAATTAGAAAATGAATGTTGGAAAACAGGAAAGCCATTCTGCAGACGGATCACGGGTCCCGCCCACCTGAGGGACGAACATCACGTGACCAAAACAGGACTTCTGCCGCTGTAAACGGGGGCACCCGGCAGGGGGCCCCCCCACAACGTGACGTATATATATATATATATACAGTTGTGATCAAATTTATTCAACCCCCACTGAAATAAAGTGTTTTGGCCAGTTTGACATTGATTTTGATCATTTCAGTCATCTTATTTACAATTATATCAAAGAGGCACTTATAAATTAGACAAACATAACATAATATTTATGATGGAATAACCACAAATGTCTTTACTGTGCTCACATCATTATCAGTTTTATTCAACCCCCTAGTGACATTATTTTTTAGTACTTAGTACAACATCCTTTTCCAGTTATGACAGCTTTCAAGCGTGAAGCATAGCTTGACACAAGTGTCTTGCAGCGACTTATGGGTATCTTAGCCCATTCTTCATGGGCAAAAGCCTCCAGTTCAGTCACATTCTTAGGCTTGCGCACTGCAACTGCCTTCTTTAGGTCCCACCAGAGGTTCTCAATTGGATTTAAGTCTGGTGATTGTGATGGCCACTCTAGAATGTTCCAGCCTTTCATGTTCAACCATGCTCTAGTGGACTTGGATGTGTGCTTCGGATCATTGTCCTGTTGGAAGGTCCAACGTCTCCCAAGCCGCAGGTTTGTGACTGACTCCATCACATTTTCCTCCAAGATCTCCTGGTACTGAAGGGAATTCATGGTACCCTGCACACGTTGAAGCTTTCCTGTACCATTAGAAGCAAAACAGCCCCAAAGCATAATTGACCCCCCGCCATGCTTCACAGTAGGCAAGGTGTTCTTTTGTTCATAAGCCTGGTTCTTCCTTCTCCAAACATTGCGCTGGTCCATTGTCCCAAACAGTTCTAATTTAGTTTCATCTGACCACAGTACACTGTTCCAAAACCTTTGTGGCTTGTCCACATGACTTTTGGCATACTGCAGTCGACTTTTCTTGTTCTTTGGAGTCAGCAAGGGGGTGCGTCTGGGCGTTCTGGCATGGAGGTCTTCGTTATGCAGTGCGCGCCTTATTGTCTGAGCTGAAACTTCAGTGCCCACATCTGACAGGTCTTTTTTCAGTTCCTTAGCAGTCACGCGGGGATTTTTCTCCACATTACGCTTCAGATAGCGCACAGCAGTCACGGTCAGGATCTTCTTTCTGCCACGACCAGGTAACGTTTCCACTGTGCCCTTTAACTTGAACTTGCGAATGATACTTCCGATAGTGTCTCTTGGAATATTTAACAACTTCGCAATCTTTTTATATCCATTGCCATTCTTGTGAAGAGCAATAACCTCTTCTCTTGTCTTCTGGGACCATTCTCTTGCCTTCACCATGCTTGGAAACACACCAGTAGATGTCTAGAAGGAGCTGAGTATCACAGTCCTTTTAAATCTGCCTAATTGGTGCTTATCATGCTTGATTGCTGCTCGTTGACATCCACAGATGTTTTCAATACCTGATGGAAAACACTGGAATGAACCTCTGTTCTTAGGAGTGGTAGTCGTAAAGGGGTTGAATAATTGTGTCAATGAAGAAATCACAAAAAGGCCATTTAATACTTTATGACAAAAAAAATTGATGCTATCTTAGTTGCATTTAGTTCTTTAACAAGTCCTTGTAAGATTTCATTATGAACACAATTACAAATGTGCACTGAATTCCATAAAACCCTTCGCAGCATTGGGGGTTGAATAAATTTGATCACAACTGTATATATATATATATATATATATATATATATATATATATATATATATATACTGTATATATGTATATATATACAGTATATACTTTTATATATATATAAGCATATATGCTTCTATGCAAGAACAAATAAACAACTTGGTTGTCGATTGTAAGCATTGCGTAAATGGGCCACTTTCATGATACATAATTAATAGCCAATTCCATAATTTCTTGTGATAAATAAATGAATAATCTTTTTAATGTGAGGTTAAAATGTACATGTGGTGTGATCTGAAGTAAAGTAAATTCATTTGTCACAGTTAAAATAGCCTACAGCAAAGTACATTTTCATATTTCTCGCGAGAATGCGAGATATGTTTATCAGAACTCAGAATTATGGTTTTTGTTTGTTCTCAAGGACTGTCTCTCATGAGGCTCTGTTATATTGTGTTTTAAAGTCTTAATTTTGATGGCAGAAGCCAAAAACAGACCATCTAAGAGATGTTTGGGAATCCTACTGTATTCTCAAAGAGTCAAGAACCTCTTTTCCTGACAAGCGGCTTTGTATCATGCTAACGCTAAGTGCTATTTTGTATTCGTTTACTAACTGTAGGCCTATTGTACGGTTTATTGATGTATTTTTGTACTGTGTTCGTTTAAATGTGGAGTTCTCACGGCGTGACTCGAGGCATATCAGAGTGACAAGACGAGCCCAAGAAATAAATGCCTGTTCCACAGAACCGACCTGTGTTCGTGTTGCTGTGAAGAGTTACGGTGAGACACTCGCCTGCTCAACACAGCTAGGAAAGACGACAATAACAGCGGATAACAGCGCGACGAAGCTCCGACACGACAGACAAGACAGGACCATAGCTCATAGACGGCATAGTGATTGCAAGCAACGAGACTGTGTTGAAATCCCAACTTTTCAAACTATTCAAGAACTCAAGTTTATTTGCCTTTGCATACTGTGCTTAGCCTAGGCCTATGAAAAAAATGTATTGTGCTGGTACTCCGGTTATTATATTAATGGGCAACTTAAGTAACGTTGAACTACACTGATGTGAAAACTTTTCTTAGAACCGACCTAAGTGATTCGCTGCTTTTCTATGTGCATTCCTACAGATAACTTTTGAGCATCCTTGTTTTGTTTGAATTGAAGTCAACTGAAAGTTTGATAAGTCTAGAGGAATTTTAAGTGCTGATACAGTTATCTTGATGCAATATCAAAGTTTGTGAAAAATATGGTATATTATGTAGGCCTACCATAGCTTACATTTAGACATAACCTAATTGAAATCCAATTTAAGCTCAGAAGTTGCATACATATCATAGCCATTCAGGTTATCTTAAGATGTCTGACCCAAGCAATGAAACCTTCCATAAAAATGCTAAATCATTTGCTCAACCTAAAACTACAAATCGAAAGCTTGCAGAAAAGGTAGAACGGCTATGAAGAAGTGAAAGAACTCTAACCTTGACAGAAAAGGGAACTTCAAGAAGAAAAGGCTAAAGAGTATACAATGTCGGTACAGGATCATTTATGAACAATGGAGATGTCATGTAAGAATAGGCAAGGATGTATTGAGGGACGGAGCCTCTGAAGCCTCTGATTAAGCCTCTTCTGATTTAAATAACCTTTATGAAGAGTTACGTTGAGTGCAGACTGCTGAACCAGATCTGCGACACAGGATTGAAACATACATAGTACTCTCAGAATTAATTATTCGAAAGGCAGAAAGCCAACTTGGACCATACAGTAGATGAAGAAGAATAACCTTGGCCTAATGTTGGATCAGTCCTAGACTCAACAGGTTACTTATCAAGACCATTGTCTTATCAATCATAATGTAGTTGTTCTTGCATTCACTCAGAAGAACTAAAGAAATCTAATTGAGTAAAGATCTATAATCAAGTCAAAGATTGCATTGCCACATCAAATTGAAATGGCAACCCCAAGCTGTCTATGTGTAACGGATTTAAATTAGTTTATTTATTTTTCACACAAAATCTTCGTATTTCACGTGTTGGAAATTATCTTTGGTTGTGTTGGGCAGAAAATGTGTTTAATACATATATTTTTTTATTTTTATAATTATTATTTCAGTGTATTTTATTTCTCTCCGTTTCCCTTTGTGGGCGGAGCTACTGCTGTATCGGCCGCATCCGCCACCCTCTCCTCAGTTGGCTGTGAGTACTGCAGGAGAGAGGTCGGTGAAACTTTGGCTTCTTGTAAAAATATTTAAAATAATGTTCAGCACAGTGTTAAAAATGTTAAAAAACAGTACAATATGAAGCGAAATGACTTTGTTTTATGTCATGAAGGTATTAGGGGTGGATGGTATGTATTTAGGCGGAATTTTACAGTATAAGGGTGAGAATTGTTAGCAAGCTACAGCTGCTAGCGCCATGTGCAATGCTAACTCCCCTCCCCCACCTTTTCTGTGATTTTGCGGTCACGCAGGAGGTTGTGTAGGCAGGCACGAGGCTGGATGTTATTTCTCACAGATTGTTGTCTTTTACATACAGGTATGGTCTTAAATTCACTTCATTAGCTCAGAGGGTTTATTTCTTTTGTTTGTTCTCATGTTTTTAAAAGAGTTTCATATAAAATATAAAAAGCAGGTATTTAAAAGGGGGATTCATTAAAAACATTAAAAATGAGGTAAAATTCATATGGAAACTAAGTAATATTGCACATATTTCTAGTTTTTGTTTTACAATTTGGCACTTTATCATTTATTCAAAGTCAGTCTTATAAATATGTATTATATGAAGTAACATATGTATATATATATATTGAATGTAATTTTTTTGTTATATCTGTACTGGTTATGTCTTCGGGGTTTTTTTTAAATATTTTTTTAATTACAGTATGATTGTTGGTTTCTTTCATGTTACTGATCATATTGAGTTGGCTGTGAGTACTGCAGGAGAGAGGAGGTTGTGTAGGCAGGCACGAGGCTGGATGTTATTTCTCACAGATTGTTGTCTTTTACATACAGACAATAAAAGATCCCCAGTCGGTACCGGCATTGGAGGTCACGAGTTTTCCCTTCTCACAACACAACGCAGAGTAGTCGTGGCCGGGTTCCCTTTGCATGTTCGCTGCATGTGAAGGTTTGGACCCGCTACACATGCTTCAAATTCTCCTTTCATTTCCCAATCTCCGCCAGTCACAACCCAAATCCTTCATGCCTCAATTCCTTTGTTCATCCCTCAGTAGGAGGAGAAATGAGCAGTATTACAAGGAGGCAGATTTGGGGTAGCTTCGTCCTCTGGCTGATCCAACTTTGGACTCAAGCAATGGCATTGCAGGACCATGGAAAGCTTAACATAGAGTCCATCAAGTTCATCCAGAGCGGTTTCTACATCGATGGTAGCTTAACAAGTGTGAAATCATCTGCCAAAGATCTAGACATGACCTTGGGAGAACTTCACATCAAGCGAGTACTTGGAGCTCAGTGGTGTGTTGAAGCAGGTCAGTTCCAATTCAGGGTCACAGTCAAGGAAAATCAACTGACAAAGAGAGGAGATCTCTCTACCTTTGCATCTATCTATGATCTGCTAGGGTTTGTATGCCCCTTTATACTAGTTGGCAAACTGATTCTTCAGGCACTATGTAGAGACAAAATAAACTGGAACGAAGATCTTCCAGAGCACATTGTGCCACAGTGGGAGTCATGGCTTAAAGATCTGCTTCACTTGGTTGCCTTGTGTTACGTCCAGTTCCGCCCTCCTCCCTGGTCCCGCCTAGTTTCCCTGTTTCTGTGCTTTCCCTCATGTCTGCCCCGCCCCCGTCTTGAGTGCCCACACCTGAATCTCGTTTCACTCCCCTGTTCAGAGTATATCATCCCATCTGTTTCAGTCCTCCGTGTCGGTCATTGTGTTTCGTGAGTACTCTGTGGTCTGGTTCCATGTTTCCCCCTTTTCCTGACTTGGTTCTCCTTTCTGCTAATGTTCTAGTTGTGCTCCGTGTCTGTTTCTGGCCTCCTGTTCAGTCTCCCTGTGTTTGGTAGTTCCCTTCTGTGGTTTTGTTTCATCTGCCAGTGTTTGCTTCTGTGTTTAGTTAGTCCTTTAGCTTTGTCTTTCTTGTCATGTTCACCGTTTATTGATAGATGCTGTCTGTTTGACTTTACAGTTGTTTTGTATTTGTACCATGAGCGTTTGTAGCTACTTGTTTGTTTGGTACTCCGTGGTTTCTAGTTCTGTCGTATGGTATGTGTGTGTCTTCGTAGTTTATCATGATTAGTTCTGTCTCTTAGTGGTTCTGTCGTCATCTGGTTGGTTGTGTGTGTTACGTGGTGTTCTGTTGCGTACATTCTCCTGTGCTTTGTAGTTCTCGTCAGTGTAGTCTGTCTCTTGTTTTGTTTAATAAACTCCTAAGAACTTGCATTTGCGTCACGCCTAACCCCTTGATTCGTTACATAATGACCGACCAATTTAAAGTGATGCAGCAGGTTACTTGTTCTCCTGAAAGAGAGGAAATTTCCCGTGATGAGGATTCTTTTCGGGCTAGCCTGGATAACATACAATCAGTCCTGACCAAGGATGCTTTTGGCAAATGCGTTGCTTTGCCTTCTCTAGCTCCCTGCCCGGATATATACCATGGGGAAACTATGTCCGCTGATTATTTTATTTTTCAGTGCGAGATGTACATTCAATTGTTGACTTGCCCCCCACGTGTCCTCTGTGTGTGTGTCTGTTCGCGTCCACTTGTCCGTCCCTGTGTCTGTTTCTTGTGGTTTCCTCCAGGTCCCTGTACCCGTCTCTGTTCCCCAGATCGTCACCCACTTCGTCCCCGTCCCGATCTCCGTTGTCGTCCTCCTGTTGTCTTCTGAAGCCCGGTCTTCCCTTGTTTCCAATCCTGTGCCCTTGGTCCCACCTCCCATGTCGACTCCCTGCCCTGTCCCGTCTGGTCCCGTTCCCGTGTTGCCTCCCGTCCCTTGTCCTTGTCCTCCCTTACGTCCGGTCGGTGGCCCGTTGCGTCCGTCCTGCCCCGGGCCTGTCGTCCCTGTCCCGGTCTCGCCCGCTGGTCCCAGTGTACGTCATTTTGTCCCTGTCCCCGGTGTCCGTTCCTCCCTCCCTGTTTGGCGTGCCCCGGGGTTGCACGCCCTGAGGGGGGGTTCTGTTACGTCCAGTTCCGCCCTCCTCCCTGGTCCCGCCTAGTTTCCCTGTTTCTGTGCTTTCCCTCATGTCTGCCCCGCCCCCGTCTTGAGTGCCCACACCTGAATCTCGTTTCACTCCCCTGTTCAGAGTATATCATCCCATCTGTTTCAGTCCTCCGTGTCGGTCATTGTGTTTCGTGAGTACTCTGTGGTCTGGTTCCATGTTTCCCCCTTTTCCTGACTTGGTTCTCCTTTCTGCTAATGTTCTAGTTGTATTACGTGTCTGTTTCTGGCCTCCTGTTCAGTCTCCCTGTGTTCGGTAGTTCCCTTCTGTGGTTTTGTTTCATCTGCCAGTGTTTGCTTCTGTGTTTAGTTAGTCCTTTAGCTTTGTCTTTCTTGTCATGTTCACCGTTTATTGATAGATGCTGTCTGTTTGACTTTACAGTTGTTTTGTATTTGTACCATGAGCGTTTGTAGCTACTTGTTTGTTTGGTACTCCGTGGTTTCTAGTTCTGTCGTATGGTATGTGTGTGTCTTCGTAGTTTATCATGATTCTGTCTCTTAGTGGTTCTGTCGTCATCTGGTTGGTTGTGTGTGTTACGTGGTGTTCTGTTGCGTACATTCTCCTGTGCTTTGTAGTTCTCGTCAGTGTAGTCTGTCTCTTGTTTTGTTTAATAAACTCCTAAGAACTTGCATTTGCGTCACGCCTAACCCCTTGATTCGTTACACCTTGAGGATTCCAAGAAGCTGTCTACCATCAATCTTTGGTTATGCTATATGAGCTCCATATCTTCTCAGATGCAAGTCTCAGTGGATATGGTGCAAATTCATATCTCCGAGCTCTAAACAAACCAGGACAAATTAGTTGCTCACTTGTCATGGGGAAGGCAAGAGTCGCCCCTACCAAACTAATAACTATCATAAGATAGTCATCATTGAATTATCATCAGCTGTGATTTCAGTTCACAACGGTGATGTTGTAAAAAGGGAGCTGGACATTGAAATTTTGCAGGAGTATTACTGAAGCGACTCGAAGGTGGTCCTAGGCTATGTAAACAATGATGCCAAGAGGTTTCACACATTTGTGGACAATCAGATCCAGCACATAAGATTAAGCACTAACATTTGAACTTCCCCCCTCTCTGTTGGTAAAAGGGCCTTTAGTGTTGCTGGACCAAAATTATGGAATTTCTTGCCCTATGAGCTGCGTGCTTGTTCGACGTTAGCCGTTTTTAAAGCTAGGCTAAAAACTCACATGTTTCTGTCGGCTTATGGGTGAGAGACAATTTTTTTTTTTTTTACTTTAACTTTATTTTTATATTCTTTCTATTTTTATCATTGAATGTTTTATATTTTATTGTACAGTGTCCTTGAGTGACTTGAAAGGCACTTATTAAACAAAGTGTATTATTATTATTTATTATTATTAACCCTGAGCAGTGACGATATATCAGCTCTGAAAACAACCCAGCCGACTATACCTCAAGAGGGCTGAATGCAGTTCAGCTGAAAAAGTAACTGGCTGAATGGCCCCGACTTTCTTTAGCAGCAGATTCTTCCGTGTGAAGAGGAAATGGTGGAAGAAGTAGAATCAACTGACCCTGAGCTTTGCAAGGCCCACGTTCACACAGTCAAGACGAAAGAATTTCATTCATTTCAATTCAAATGTTTCTGATCGGTCCAGTGCAGTTAGTCATAATCAGGCTGGTGCAAGAAGACATACAGAGAATCAAGGTCCAGGACAAGGATGTCCTGAGCAGGCATAAGGAGTTATAGAAGCTAAGTCCCTTCTTCAACAACAACAGTGTCCGTAGAGTGGGAGGATGGCCCTGCATGACATAAAATACCCCGCAATTCTTCCAAATAAATCTCATGTCTGCCCTGCTCCTGAAGCATCATCACGAACGTGTACACCACCAAGGGAGAGGCATGACCATGAACGAGCTACGTGTGAACAGAATATGGATTTTAGGTTGTGGAAATGCGGTCTCTTCATGCATTTATAAATGCATAAAATGTAGGAGGTACTGAAGAGGTACTGAAGGGTCTAATTGTGTTTTAAAGTCTTAATTGTGATGGCAGAAACCAAAATAGACCGTCTAAGAGACTTTGGGAATATAAGATAGGAGAAGATAAGACTTTAATGATCCCACCTCAGGGAAATTTGTTCATTACAGCAGCTTAAGCACAGGTAAGGATGAAATAGAATAAAAATATAATAGAATAAAAAACGCTATATATATATATCAATCATATACATCAACACACTACATACATTTGTAGCTGATGATTTGCACTTTGTATACAGCATTCACAGTATGCATGATGGGTAGGAATGTAGATAAATAAAAATGCATATGTACTATATGTTAAGTACACTGTGCGCATAAGTGATGGCAGTAAAGTGTCCAAGTGACTCATGACATCAAGTGACTCATGATATTATGATGCATTATACAGTCTCACTGCTGTTGGGATGAATGACCTGCAAAAGCTCCTTTCTGCAGTGAGGATGTTTCAGTCTCTGACTGAAGGAGCTGTTCAGGTCACCCACGGTCTCATACAGAGGGTGATGGGAGTTGTCCATAATGCATGTCAGCTTTGCTCACCCACCATCTTCACCGACTCCAGAAGACATCTTAGCACAGAGCTCGACCTCTGCACTAGTTTGTCTAGTCCCTCTCTGTGCATCCACTCCCACGAGAGACCACTGCATAGGAAAGGGCAGATGCTACTGAGTCATAAAAGGTCTCTTCTTATACAGGACTATGGCTCTTCTTTATACAGGACGTCTGTGTTTGAAGACCAGTCCAGCTTGCTGTTGAGGTGAACACCCAGGTACTTGTAAGAAACCACTGTGTCAATGTTCCTACCCTGGATGTTCACTGGTGCTGTGGGGGGGTGACTTCCTTCTGAAGTCTATGACCATCTCCTTTGTCTTGCCGGCATTGATTTGGAGGGCACTGGTCTCACACCAGCCAACAAAATCACTGATGACCCCCCCTGTATTCCTTGTCGTTCCCATCTGATACACATCTGATGATGCCGTATCGTCTGAGAACTTCTGTATGTGGCAGTGGTTGACTTGTATCCGAAGTCTGAAGTGTACAGACTAAACAGAAAGGGTGAAAGGTCTGTGCACCTGCGGAGTCCCTGTACTGCAGACCACCACATCGGACGCACAGTTATGACCCCTCACGTACTGTGGTCTGTTGGTGAGGTAGTCAGTGGTCATGTAGTGACAGTAGTCAGCTGCCTGTCCACTCCGGCTCCCTCCAGCTTCCCTCTCAGCAGTGCAGGCTGGATGGTGTTGAAAGCACTGGAGATATTGAAGAACATGACCCTCACAGTGTTGCCCGCCTGCTCTAGATGAGAGAGGGATCTGTGCAGCGGGAAGATGATGGCATCGTTCACCCCAATGCCAGGCTGGTAGGCAAACTGCAGGGGATCCCATCGCTGGGCTCATCAGTAGGCAAAGGTGGTGCAGGATAAGCCTCTCCATTTTCTTCATCAGATGAGAGGTCAGGGCCACAGGTCTGTAGTACTTGGGCTCCCTGGGACGTGCAAGCTTTGGCACTGGAACTACGCAGGAAGTCTTCCATAGTTCAGGAACCCTCTCCAGATTCAGGCTCAGGTTAAAGACCTGACAGAGCTGGTCTGCACAGTCCTCGAGCAGTCTGGAGCGTATTCCATCTGGACCTGCTGCCTTCCTGATCTTTGTCTTCCTGAGCTGACTTCTCACCTGATCAGCTGTGAGCTGTGAGGTGGATATGAGGTGTGGAAGATGGGGCTGGCTCTGTCTCTGTTGTGAGTGGGGTTCACCCCCCCACCCCCACAAGAGGGTGTATGCAGTACTAGCACTGCGTCAGGAGAGAGGGGGGGGGCAGCATACAGTGGGGGGTAGATGGGGGCTGAGCAAATAAGCTTTTTCACTGGGAACATACACTGCTGTCTGGTGTACACCAGGTTTATGCTTTAATGATGAATTCTCCAGTGTCCTGTTTGTCCTCTGTGTCTCTTTATTTCCAACTTTGCCAAGTCTTGATCATGTAGCAGGCTGAATTTAGCTCCTTAATGCGATCTTCTTTTCCCTCCCAACCTGAATCATGACCTGAAGCAACTTTTTAAAACAAACTGCATGGAACTGATGTCTTTATGAATATTGATTTCTTAACTGTGAAATGGAACGCCTTTATTAAAACTGTAGTATAGGGAAAGTAGTTTGGAGATCTACCGCAAAGTACTTCTGGCAGAGCGTGGCGCGGAGGCCAGAGTAGTATAGGGAAGATTAATGTCCACAGTCATTACACCTCCTCAAATGAAGAACCTCTAATCCAAACCTCTCTATTTTTGCTGATTAAATTACGTAAGACTGCTCAATGTTTCAGTGCGTTTTGCACAACTTGCTGTTTTCTAACAAGGAGCTTAATGGCAAAATTCACAACAGGTGTTTGATTCATGAATCGGTCAATACATTTTCTGGTTCAATTAGAATTGCTGTTTAAATAGTCCTACTCATCATACTGTTCACATTTTGACATCGTGAGACCAAGGTGATACAGTTGATTAACAGTATCTTTCCCTTGAGTCACTTCAAACAGTAAATTCCCAGATGAAAGTGGCCACTGACCTTAGAGTGTCATCAGCAGGTTGCAACACGGGTACAGAGAGACTAGAAGAGTCACATAAAGGCATAGAAGGGGACGTCATTTGGCCACATCCTTACTCATCACCGTTTTATTGCTAACAGTGCCCTGCAGAAGCAGATGATGGCATTTATGCCACACAACTCGTCGAGCTGTAACTAATGCTCAATGGCACATAAGTTATTGAGACATTGACACTTTTGTTGGTGTATACCCACCACTGCTTGGCTTTTGTGTAAATAAATTGTTTGAGATGAGGACATTACATGCTTCTACTTAAATACCCTACTTTTATGATGACTTCACTGTGGCCTGAACATTTTTTCATGTTTTCCATAAATTTCACGCAACTTACTTTGTTCAGTAATGTTTGTGCACATGCACTGAACAAATGAATTTTTCATAATTAATCATAATGGGACAAAACAGCATGCTTACAGACATTTCCACAGGCTAACTTTATAAAGTGTACACTGCAGTGTGGTGGTTGTCATTCTGAAGCTTCTGTTATAGCTCAAGTGGCATTCCACTTCAAACATTTGCATCTGGGCTTTGACTTGTTCCAAATCTTGTGTGCATTTCACCAGTTCATTCACACTTTTAATTCATTCACATGTGTAGTGACAAAAATTTAACTGAGAACACTAAACTTCACATTGACATTGTAAGACTGGATCTAATTTAGGTGAGATATGACATTTAAGAGATTATAAACAAATCCTTTTAATTACATTTGAATATTTATTTTGCTTTTGCATGACAATTACCTAATCCTGAGGCAAACCAGGTCACTTCACAGATGTCGGTCTGGAACTTGACTTCACAGATTTGCATACTTAATGTCACAATTTGGCATGTTACATCCTCACTTAACTGTACAGGACTGTGCTTTTATATCAGTTGGCATTACTGTTCAATTGACCAAACCACAGTAAACAAAGTGGCACAAACTTTAACCATCGTGCACGAATAACTTTGTTGGTACAGTATTGCTTATTTTATGATAATGTTTCTTTGATCACATCTTACAGCTTCCAAAAATAAATAATCATGTGACGGTGGCAATTACCATCAACTGCTCAGGCTTGTCAGTTTAGTGGGGGATGCTGAGAAATGCCTAACTCTAATCATGGAGACGATACCTAATAAAGTGTGACACATTAATCTGGCTGCATTTTAATGATCGTGCTCGATACAACAGTGGCCAGAAACAGCGGCACAGTATTTTCCCTTTAACGCATCTTCCCATTAAACCAACATAAAATGGAACCAAAATAAAATGGATATGCCAACATGCCTGTTGGTATGAGTAGGTATGATGGCTAAATTTGTGTAGGAACCAGACAGGATCGTCCAATGTGCACTATAATATGGTGATTTGCTGATCTTGTAGGTAATACTATGTGCTTTTAGCCAAAAGTGTTTAGGGTTGAAACATTATCAGAGGTGTCCATTCCAGGTTCAGAAAGTAAAAGTCCACACCAGGATTTTGCTCAGGCTTCCTGAATTGTGTTGATTCCACTAATCTTACCTGGATTGCACTAATTAGAAAATCTAGCAAGCTAGAGTAAAAGTAAAAGTAAAAGTAAAGTAAAATTCCTCACCAGGATTTTGCTCAAGCTTGCTAGATTTTCTAATTAGTGCAATCCAGGTAAAATTAGTGGAATCAACACAATTCAGGAAGCCTGAGCAAAATCCTGGTGAGGACTTTTACTTTCTGAACCTGGAATGGACACCTCTGAACATTATGGATGTTTTTTTATGCAGTTTACTCAGATCTTCACCATTGATGGATCTAAACTCATGAAAACAACCAATTATCAAAATAGCCCATTCACTTGCCAAGCAATTGCCTTTGAACCAGAAATTCAGACAACTGTCAAGAAGAAAAGTTTTAGCTGCGTTCAAAGGCGAGTAGGGGAACGTGTTATGTAGCCTACTGCTGACATCTTAAGCGCTTGGTATCCATCAGAGCCGTGGACACGGACATGGACTCCCTCGTTTCCCGGCACCAGCTGACGCTCCAAACAGCAATCTGTTTATGGAAGCCCTCCGCGGGCTGATGCACGCCTGCACCGGGCCGCCGCTGTGCCTACTCGTCGCTGTAATGAGTTTGCGGTAATGCGAGAACACGAGTCCTCACTTTGTTAGAGCTCGGCTGAAATGCGTTAAAAATAGTCCACCTGGAGCGACCATCTGTGTGAACCTAGTGTTTATGCCGAGAGAGGATCAGTCCACTTAGCATGCTAATAGGCCAAACTGACCTGGCTTGGGTCTGTTACACAATACGACATTTTGTAATGTCCTGGTATTTCCTAGCAAGACCTATTTTTTTCAGATAAACTATGAGAAAAACAGGTTCTCATGAGTTCCACCATGGTGTAAATTTTGACCCCGTGGTAATTCCAGAAGTGTGGATGCCACACGTGAAGTTTCAGGCAGTAAAATCTGTGTGATCACAGCCCTGTGGATGTTTAATTTGAATAAAAGAAATGGAGAGGCTTGTTTCTGACACACATGGCCCAATCCCTCACAAGCTATACTGCTGTCCACAAAAGCAGGCTGCATTTTTTAAAGCATATTGTTTATTACATTAAAGCCCAACTAGGTAATACGATAAAGAAAACTAATAAAATCGGAAATTTTAATGTCTGCTTGGCCATTTTGCCTGTCAAATAAGTAACATTAAAATGTCATTTGAAATGGCAGTGTACTTTTTAAGTAAGTGCATTTATTTATGGCCAAAAATATTACTTGTGTGTATTTGAGTGTAAATTATAATATGTCTGTCTGAGGAGACACTAGTCTATTTCATGTTTCTCTTCAATCTCTCCTGCTTCGTCTGTGACTCAGAGTAAGGTGAAACGATGTATAGTTGAGCTGAAGTAGACATGTTCTGTTAGCTGGTGCGCCTATCACTGACTGATGAAGATGTCTTTGCTAAGTATAATGACCTGCTCTTCTTCCGCCATTTTTAGAACTCCATTTTCGGGGCTTTAATCAGACAATTCCATCACAGACATGTCAGTCTGACACGGATGAGACGGACAGCTGTGTCACCCTCCAGCGTAGGAGTGCGACCGGACATTTTTGTTCTCCATCTAAAGGTGAAGTGTCGCTTGACTTGAAAGCAAACCAAACAACACAAAATTAGGGTGTCATTTTGTTTGCTGCATCCTTTTTCAAATACCATTTGAAATACCATAGGGAATAATGTCTAGGAAACTTGTCCCTGCAGAAAACAGCTGTTTGTATTGGTGAGAAATCGTAAGTGTCACTAAGGTATTCGTTGTCTAGTTAATGTGTCTGTTGATACCTAATGAACTCTTGTGCAGAGATGTTGTGCCCAGGTTTAATAAAGTGATCAAAGTAAAATTTGATCTAAGTTTTGCCAATTGCAAGTAGTGCACTTAGGGAAAGTAGGAGCACAACCAAATATATGTATTTAATTACATTAGGGAAGATATGATCCAAGATGATGACTTAATTGTGGCAAACATACCCATACTTCTCTCGCATGGTTGGACACTCGCCCCCCTGTGGAGCAATTTACCATTTACAGCCCTTTTAAAACAATCAACCTGCGTCAATTACAGAGAGTCAAATAGAATTCCTTCTTATAGACGTTGTTTCTTAGACAGGGTATGATTATAACCTGAGTGAGTATGCTATTGTACTTTGCTTTGCCTGACAATAGACTTAAGTGGCTTAAGTTAGTTATTCTAATAGTATGCAAAAATGTTACGCCATGGGAATCTTGCTTAATGCAAATACATCAGATACGTCATTAACTGTATTCTGCTCTTTATTTAGTAAGAAGCATTTGAAACAGGACCAAGAACGAGAGAACAAATTTTTCTGTTCAGAACATAATGTGAAACCCAGCAGCATAGAAGGAAGAATTGACATTGGTTAGATCCCCTGTCCAAATACCAGTGCTTTAAGGAGCATACCAAATGTGATGAACTTACAATTGAACTGGTGCAAGTGATTAACAGAAAGTAATAATAGAAAATGCAGATCCCAGGGAAGGAGCAATGCGTCCACCAGCTCTTGTCTTCAACGTCAGCATGAACTGGTAAATATGTGAGTGTTTCCCTGTGTGAGCATATTTTCCAGGTCTTTCTACAAGAGAAATGAAACAATTAAACGAGCCTTTTACGAAGCATTATTACATTCCGGCATGTATGCAGCTGTGGTCAGCGATGCAGTTTCATCTCTCACTGTCACTTTTTTATTGCTCAGACATATTTCTGCATAACCATAATGTATGATTCTTACACACTATTAAAGCTAATTTGAAAAAAATAAACAAAATCCCCAACAAACCCTAAAGCCGTGCATTGTTTATGAAGAGCTGACTGTGATTCAAATGGATATGCAAAATAAATTGGGAAAAAAAATCAATGGACCATTAGATCGATAGTTAGACAGCTAAATAAATATATGAAGATAAAAGTATATAACATACATAAACAAATAAATAAATAAACGAACACGAAAACATATTTCAATTTTGATTCTAAAACTGACTGGTCATTTTTTTTTTTATCACAGCCAAGTTCCGCAACATGCTTTGCCTATGTGACTACACCCTCCCTTAATCTTTAGGTTAGAAATGTAACAAAATGTTATAACTACAATATTTGTGACATTTTTTATAACTCCATAGTGTTTATACTATGAACTCCTGTACCGATTAATTAAACCTTTTGTTGACTGCTATTCGAATGCTAATCAAATACATAACTTCATAATCCAGCATAACCTGGACCTAAATAAAGAAATATAAAAAAATATTGAACTTTCATTTTAGAGGGTAAACAACTCTGGTAAACATGCATTGTTTGAAGCACTTGTAGGTGTTTTGGTCCACATTAAGCCACTGAAGTAAAACACAGTCACGCAGTTAAAATAACAATATTTAAATAAAATATAAAATTAAATGCAAGCATTACAATACCTAATTGATCACTCTCATTTATCAGGGTAAAAATACATGATACTATCCATGATAATAAAATAATACAATCTGACTCAAAAGCAAAGTAATAAATAAGTAAACACACATACGTACAGCTGTATGTAGAGAGGCTTGCTGAAAATGCTTATCTGTCCAAATGAATTGTTCTAATGGAGCAATGTGGCAGAAAATGAATCTATATTCTGACCTGTTTTTCCCAAAAGGATTTACATCACATGGGTTATAAACAGAGTGCACTTAAAGCTAATACTGCCCTTAATCTAATCATAGCCTGATCTGAACCCAATTACATGCAATGCATTATGTTCTGTGGGCTTGTTGAGGCCTGTTCAGAAGTGAGCATAAGCTGTTACATTCTTAATGTACTGTAATAGACTGAAATGAATAAATTAGATTTCCTCACAAAAAGAGTAGGACTTTAGCAGCTGTTGATGCCTGATACCTTCTGCTTCCTGTGTTTCCATTCGTTTTATGTTGGTCTTCACCAAAAATGTGAATTTCAAAAATGTGAACTGTTACCACTTATTGGTCTTGAATGAACATAAACGGTGGTCAAAAACAAGCACCATTACAAAAAACGCAACAGTTACAACAAAGTAAAATAATTAATAACCAAAAATAATATATCATGTACAGAACACTACAATCTGCTAGTCTAGGTCACAGAAAAAGGTCAGAAGGTCAGAAGATTTCAGGAGAACCCAAAACCACTGGAAACATTCACAGAATAGCTTCATAAAAACACGCCAAACCAGGTTGGGAAACAAAACATAACAGGGAGAAAAAGAACATACACGGCATATAAGTTTATCCATAAATACATATTTACAAAGGCCAAGATCATTTCAAAAGCATTGCAGAAAAGGGTGTAGAAAAGGGAGAGAGAAAGAGAGGCTCTCTGCAATTATCCCCTGCTTGGTGGCCTGGTAACGATGACGTGCTCACGGGCGTGAACCGGCGTATGAGTCCCTGGATGTTTTTTGGCTTTCACTTTAATCCTGAGCAGTACGTCTTCGGCGTTACTGCGGAGCGTTCCTAGTAGGAAGGTACCATATCTTTGATAACGGGTTCTCTGTTTAAGTAGGTGGCCCAGTAAACCAGGTTAAAGGTCCCGAACAGCACGGGAAACATGATACGAGACATGCGGTCGATCTTGCTCACGCTGTTGAAGGTCTTCTTGTTCTCGGCTGGC
Organism: Brachyhypopomus gauderio; assembly: GCF_052324685.1. Classification (NCBI taxonomy): domain Eukaryota; kingdom Metazoa; phylum Chordata; class Actinopteri; order Gymnotiformes; family Hypopomidae; genus Brachyhypopomus; species Brachyhypopomus gauderio. The sequence goes on along the minus strand of NC_135221.1, from coordinate 9,861,232 downwards.
TTGCTCTCCGCCTTGGCCTTGATTGGCTCTGCCACACCTCCCTTAGCGATGGTGGGGAGGACGGAGTCCTTGGCGATGGTGGGGGCGTAGTTAGCAACAGCCACTGCGTACGCGTTGTTTTTCTTAATCACAGACGCTTTCTCTTTCTTCTGCAGAAACCAAAAAAAGAGCATTTCTACCTTCTAAAACTAATCATTTTTCTAAAACAGACTACTTTAGAAATAAATGTGTAAGTGGTACAAGGCTCGCATAGTGCTAAGTAGTGATATAGATGGGATGCACACAGGGATTCCTAGTATTTCATGTTTGATGGTCAGAAGTTTGAAGTGGTTGCAATTTGGTCATCGCTGGAATTCGAGTAAACATAATGGTGCGACACCATGGGAAATGTTTGAATGCTCGTGTTTGCTGCTCTATTTGTATTCTCCACATACAACCACCAATCACATTCTCCTTCACACCAGATGAAAGATAAAAGGGCACCTCCCCACTAGCAGATAGGCACACCTCTCTCTTCCACCTCTCTCATGTGCCAATGGTAGGGACATTATAATAACAGAGATGGAGGAAGAGGGTAATGTTGCAATCTAAATGCACAATGGCCGCGAAGAGAGACAGCGTTGTTTATTGGCCTTAATGTTATGGATCTAACTGGGTAATTGCTTCATAAATGCCTCTTATGATTTGTGATACATAATGATCAGTGTGGGATATGAAACCTAATATTAGATTAGGCTGAAAGGATTGAAGGATGAGCAAAAACCAGCTAACCAATTAACCAATCAATTAACCAACCAAAAAAAAAAAAACAAAAAACAAACAACATACTTTAATAAGTGTATAACACGTTTCCTATCCTAACACAAGTTGTCCTGTAGTGTCTTTAGATAGAACAGCGTTTATTTATTTATAAGAAGGGTAAAAAATATTGATTACACAAACTTTTTATTTTCATATGTCAGGCAAGCTGAACAGCTGAACTGTCACTTCTGTTTGGCTGACTGACATTTACTTAGAATTATTTGATGAAAGCAAAGGACAGACTCATGAATAAGCCATGACTTCACCGTATAGACCCATAAACTGACTGACAGCAGCAGGAAAGATCCAGATGGATCCTGAAGAAGCTCGTGTAAATCGAGAGGAAAAAACTTGATAGGATCTCAATTAGTTTTGCTGAATAGATGCAGGCAGGTTTGACAGCATGTCAGGAGAAATGTAATTTTCAGAGTTGACCCATACTGGATTCTAGTACTGGTTGTGTTAAAGGTCATTTAAAATTGGAAATTGAGCTCACACTAATTTATTAGGCATTGCACCTCACAGTCTGTCAGCAGATAGCTTTTGGGTAAATGGTATATCATACGAAGTAATTCCTTTTGAGTCATTATGCTAGATTAGGCTGTAGATCGTCTAAAATAATTTTATTTTATGTGAAGGAAGTAGAGCAGTGTGATTTGTCTGTTGGAATGATTAGCAACTAAAAAGTTATTTACTGATGGTCTGATCTGATGCCTTAACCGACCTGAATTAATTAATACAGGATAGTAAAAACTAAGTCACTAAGGTCATGTTTACATTTATAGTTCGATTCTCTTGGTCTGTTGCTTTTTGGTCCTGGTTCGCTTACACTTTTACCATCAGACCAAAAGATCTAAACAGAAGTCATACGGATATGGTCACACCCTGTTTCAACAACATTTATATGTATATTTTGTGGCAACTATGATAATGCCAACCGAACTAGAACAATTCTCTACACTAGGCTAAACTCACTTGTGGGGCTTGTATATATTGGGTTTTTTTACCAGTTTAAAACTCAGGATGAGCTGGCAGATGCATTAAGCAGGCAGAAGAGTGCTATGAATACCTCCACGGCAGGAAGTGCATTCTGGGGCATTGTTGTACCACATGTTAATGAGGCATTTTACCTCCTCAGTGCTACACGTTAGCCCGTTGTTCATTCTGTGTTCTGGGCCAGTTCTTATGCCATTACCTCCTGTGTTTGGTCCATTTGGTTCCTTTGGTACATTGAACTCATCCTTGATATTATTAATAATAGCCACGATAACATCGCAACATCATAATCTAAATTAGTGGTGTCAAACTAATTTTCACTGTGGGCCACATCAGCATAATTGCTGCCCACAGAGGGCCATATGTAACTTACAAATGCAACTACTCTCTAATGTTAAATAACTCAGAATTTATTACTTATTCAAGTTAAAAATATTACATATATATTTGCATAGATGTAAAAATTTTTTTGCTTGTGCTCTATTATAACATAAATCCTTTTAATATGTTAGGTTATGAAACCCACATTACTCCATGAATCAATGATCAAACTATAAGTGAATAAAGAAAAATAACATCAAAGATATCACATTTATTTTGTTCAAAACTTGAAATATCAAATAACTGTGAAAATAGCCATTGTGCTTCAACAATGCTCCCTCTGGAAAAAAAAACATTCAGAGGGAGCGCGCACAATTTCTGCAGCTACAGCAACGCTAGCTTTTACTCCCGCATTGTTTGTGGTTGTGGCTTTTGGCAAAAACATTCTTTTAAATTTTTCTGCAAATTGTTTTTCTTGATGCCTAATTTTGGCATACTTAGCTCCATGTTTGGTCTCAAAATGCCGACGTTGATTGTACTTTTTGACAACCGCCGCGGCTTCACCACACAAAAAACTGACCTGTCTTTCTCCTTGAAGCACAGACATGTATTCACTTTCCCATCTTTCTTGAAACACTCTTCCATCTGCATCAATTATTCTCTTCCTGGACATTTTGGGATCACTATCTGTATTCCTCCATTACACTTATTGGGAAAATCGCATCGATGTGGAAACACTGCAGTGTGGAGAGCCCGTCACTTTCATGGGTAACATAATTGTAAGAAGTTTTTAGTCACTGCACATAGTTGACTTTTTTTTTGACAATTAGGCATTTTAAGCTCTCGCAGGCCTTGAGTTTGACACCCTTGGTCTAAACTCTGGTAATGTGCTTTTGAATAGATACCAATTGAATTGAATTGGTACAAATAGAATAGATCTAAAATATAACACAAACTTTCCACCAATATTTAATGTCATGTCTGTAACATCTTGGTTCCTGTCACCGATTTATGAAGTTTTATGAAGTTCTGTTTGAGTATTGTTGTCTCGGTCCATGCCTAAGTTCTCCCTTGGGCTGTCCTATGTGTAGTGTGCATGTACATTTGTCTGTGTGTTTGTTAGCCTGTTTGTTACTCCGTGTGTGTGTGTTACTTGTTTAACCTGTCTTGTTAGTGTATCTGTATTTATGTGAGCACCTGTGTCGTGTTAAATGCTCCTCTGTGTCTGACTCCGGTCCAGTTTGCATGCTACCGTATTGTCGTACGCTGGGTATAATTCTGCTCTCGTTTTGGCATTCTGATTTCCTTTCAGCATCACATTTATGAGTTTTACCGCACCTGTTTTTTTTCTATATTCTGGTTGACTATATTGTTTGGTTCCATGTTCTAGAGTTTTATGGTTTTTAATTTTGTGTTTGTTTTGATTTGTGTTTATTCCATCCATTTAGGATTTCCTTGTCTTGCCTGTGTATTGACCCGGACAGCTGACAATGACCATGGTTCTTGGAAAAACCTTATAAAAGAATATTCAGTGCTTTCATCCAACTACCTCCATTGGCATTGGCATTACCCGATGACCTCTCTAGACATCACGGTGACCTCTCTCCACATCACTCTTAAATGCAGTGAACTGCCCGTAATGTTAATGAGTCAGATCATTATATTATCCATAACATGCATTAGAAAGGCTGCAGGGTAATTACGTGAGTTCATTACCTTGTCATTGACCACACTCTTGCCGTCCCAGGCCCAGCCGCGCTTGGTGAAATAGTTGACCGTAGCGAATTCGATGAGGGCAGAAAACACGAAGGCATAGCACACCGCGATGAACCAATCCATGGCTGTGGCATAGGCCACTTTGGGGAGGGAGTTACGGGCACTGATGCTCAGGGTCGTCATGGTCAGCACAGTGGTCACACCTGAGGAGGTCAGAGAAACGCAGGGAGACAGAGGAAGAACAAAATCCCCATTACTAAGAACACGACCAAAACATGATTGTAACGTGTGAACGAAGAGGCGACGCATTAATGAATTCGCTGTTTGAAAAACAACAGCGGCATTCTGGGAAATAAAAAGCATCTCCAAACACAGCATCACAGTGACTTAAGTCTTCACTTAACCTCTAATTATCCCTAATTTTCCCCATTTCTCTCTTAAACCCTCAAAACAGCATTCAGCACCAATATTTATTTTTAGATCATGGCTTGAAAATTAGGCAAGCATACTTTGAATCCTCTTGGCCTAGTTATTGGTTTAGTAGAGTATAATAATTAAATGACAGCCACCATATCTTCTAACGGTGCTGAGACTAAACATTCATCTTAATGAATCTCCACCTGAGGGTTTTCCCAGCATTCAGTTCACCAATCACAGGTGTCAAAAATATACCCCAAATCCCAAAAAAGACACCTGCTCCAGGTTTAGAATGACAAATATGTAAAGACGACATGGCATTAGAATGCATGGTCAGGGAGGAGAGAATGGGGGTGAGAGCAGTGCTAATACAAAGTGACTGCACAGAAATCGCGTGATCTGTTTGTCGAAACGCTCCAAATCGCCTCATTCATATTGATGATAAATGCAGAATGCGGCGCTATTGTTCAAGACGCATTAGACTCGAGCCAGAGGGGATGTGACATAGTTTAGCTGTAACGGAGGTGTACACCCCTGAGACTGGAGAAAAATGACAGATAACCGATGTCTGCACCGTCTGCTAATGAGTCGGGGGGAGGGGGGGGGGGGGGGGGGGGGGAGGGTGACTGTTGCTCTGGAGATTCCATTTCTATTCTTTGCAGTTCTGGAACCCCATTCCGTTATTGTGGATGACAAGGGGCCTCAGATTTAAATTACAGAAATACTTTGTGTTGGAGGGAAAAACAATATCATGCAATTAAATGTGTTAGGTACAGTGACTGACCTGCAGATAACTGCTAAAACTAGCAGCGGTATGAACCCACGAGATATGAAGAGACATTATCAGCAGAGTTTAAATTAAGAAGAAAGAATTCAAAACACAACAAAGCTTAGCGGTACTTGATGCAATGCTGTTCCCCAGAAGAGATGATTACAAAGTGCAGGACGCAAGATGAACACGAGCTCTGTGCACAAACATTGATGTCAAACGCTCGTAGAACATCGGCAGTAAAATCAAACGTCATATTTTTCATGATGCGTCTGTCTTCCACATTTATCAGGTTAAATCACTGATCTCCAAATGTGTAGGTGATCGTGACCAGGGTTAACACCAAATGCCAAGGTTCTAAATGATAGTTTTGTGGCAGGGCTGAGATGTCCAGATCAAGAACTTTCTTGTACGTCAGAACAATGAACGTGTGGATAAACAACCAGTCCCAGCAGCTGATGGCACAGACGTTTGGATCAGCATTTTTTCACATGTTAATTCATTCAAGGTTATGTTTAGATTTGTATCCAAAGTCGGCTTGAGACCCAACTGCCCTGTTGCCCCAACTTGGATAAAATTAAAGAGCTTCTTTATTATACATGCCATTATACTGTAGATGTGGGTTACTATCCTGGATTACAGTCTAGAAGACATAGGGTACACTGATGATTTATAATGTAGTATAATTTATAATGCAATTATAAATAATTTAGAATGAAGGGATTCCTAACTCCCACGCAGCTGACATAAGTCAGAAAAACACTAAAAGTCAGATATGCTACAGAGTGAAGATCTGTCTTTGATCACATGGTTAGAGTCTTCTGCTTTGCCAAGATGGGCATAAATGAGGTTGTCAACTGGATGGGAAGACGATGTCATAATAGTGTGCGTTTGGCAAATCTGCTGCTTTTTCCATGACTCTCTACAAGCATGCAGGGTATGTGGCCCAATAAACCGCAGGTAGGTGAAGTCACAAACAAAACTGCACCAGACAACATGCATTAGTCAGAGCGAACAGCGATTTGTCCTTGTGTTTAATCATCAAAGGCAGCTGAAGTTCTCTGCCTGCTCCCGTAACTGACTCACACCCAATGTGTTCTGAGTTTCAAAACTTTTATAACACATCCAAACCACAGTTAAGCAGTCAAATTAGCGAAACATCGTTAAATGAGTTTAACAACCAGAGGCTTACAAACATTGTGACTCTGATATTCCATCTGGCTACGCCAACGTCCACGTGGCATTTTGAATACGCTAGGCTTCTGTCTGTTGAACATGTTGTGTGTTTTGGTTTTCTGCCACGACTCACACAGGTGCCTCTGTATCACATTCACCTGTGTGGTGTCGTATTCTTGTGTTGTCCCAATATAAGTCCTTTGTGTTGGCTTTCTTCAGGATTACACATTCATGTTCTTCATCTTTAGAAGAATCATTAAATCCCTTCAGCTGAAATCTTGCCTTGGCTTCCTTCCTGTTCAATCTATCTTCGCCCATGACATTGTGGAGTCGTTATGCCTGCTTTGTGATGATATCATTGAAGCTGCAAGCTGAATTCTGAAAAGACTGAGTCTACTTTTTGCCAAGGGACAGGAAGAGGAAACAGCTACAGGTTTATGGATGAGTTACATTAAGCTCAAAGTTGGAGCAGCTCCCCTGAAGCTGGCTGGTGTTCACCTAGTCTGGCTGTGCCAAGTATTAGCTCACGATCAGCGCGGACAATAACATCTGGAGAAAAGTCTGTCTCTGAAGTACAGAGACAGCAGATAAGAGAGAAAGAAAAAGAGACACAGACAGCTGGACAACTGCCAGAATGGCTCCAGGGAGAAAGAGTTTAAGCAGAAGAAAGACGAAAAGGTACAGAGAGAAAAAGAGGGCTGAGTTAAAAAGGGGCGAGAGACACAGGCAGAGGAAGAGAGAAAGAGACTGAAAGACAGAGAGAAACGGAGGGGGCTCCCGTCCTGAACATTATCTGCTTAGCAGCAGAAAGCTGACAGAATTGCCACAGTAACAGGATAGAACCTCATAATCCCTTCCAAAATTCTCAGTAAGCTGTCTAATTTTTCCACACTAAACACCTCAACCTGGAGAAATTCACTTAGAAAAACTCAACAAAAGACAGGGGATTCTTTTCTTTACCCAACAAGTTAAAGAACACCTTCGCTGATAATTTTTACATTTTTCACTTTTCATCTAAGAATACCTGGATATATTCTTTATGTTTACAACCTAAAGATTTCAGAATCAAGGTCTCATAGTTTTTGCTTAGCCAAGCCAGTTCACACACATTTCTTCCTAATATGCCATAGAAGATGAAGTGCTTTGGATTTTCGTCATGAACAGGGATCACTGCACAGCAACACTATATAACCTTCAGCCATAAACAGCATCGTAAATCATAAGCCCGGTGTGACTGGTTTATCTGTGATACCCGCCACCTTCCAATGGTGACTTAGTGATATAGACTGAGGGTAGACTACACATTTCCATACTGCCCGAGTGCCCATGTATGGAAATGTTAGCGTGTGTGTTATGCAACATTTTGTGTAGTGTGAGTGTAACAGCACGTTAAGTGAGCTATAGGAGATCACAGTTTGGCAGGGACTGGAACGGTCTAGGATACCAACAGGATGAATCACGCAGGGCAGTATGGGTAATCTTTCCACGCTGGTTGTAGTTTCTGTTTGCAGGACTTTGACCCCACTGATGCGTGCCCTTTCATCTCATTAATCCACTCATATGGGGGAGTGCTTAAACATATGTTCAACTTGTGTGGTAAACTTCTCTCCTTTCTCAACAATCAGGAAAGTATTTTGACGCATCTGAAAAGTGTTTGCTCATTGAGAGTTTGTTGGTTCAAACCCCAGTGATGGAACATCCCTCTGTGAGTCCAAGTGACACGGTGAGATCACGGTGACACTAGCCAATCAGGGATGCCTGTGCGCTCATGGTTTCTGACCATGTGAGTGCGTTTGGCTGTCCTGTGTCGTGGTGTGGGCGGCGGCTTGAGACAGGTGCAGTGCTCGGCTTGTCGTGTCTGGGAGGAAGCACATGCTCACTGCAGCCTCCAGGGCTGGTAGGTGTCTCATGACAGGGGAAGGCTAGCTAGCTAATTGGTGGGAATTGGCATAACGACTAAATTGGGAGGAAGTGTGTTTAAAATGAAGGTTGTGGGACTCACCAAAAACAGTCCTGGCAGGCACAGACTCCCGGTTGAGCCAAAAAGACACCTGGGAGAGGATGACGGTCATGATGCACGGGAGGTACGTCTGAATCACAAAGTACCCAATCTTCCGCTTCAAATGGAAGTGGGCCGTCATTACCGTGTACTCTCCTGCGCGGGGGGGAAGCAGACACACAGTGAGTTACACACACGTTATAAACATTAAGACCATCGATGGCGGTATTTGGACGTCATGAATCTACCGCATAACACTGCATTTCATACAGGCCAAGGGGAGAAAAGCTTTCTGGGTCCACTCAAATGCTCTTCTGCGTTCTTACTGTGTATTGATTGAAGATTACTTGATACCATTACGAGGTATGCGAGGAGATCTGAGGAGGAGACGGTGGGTTGCAGTCCGGAAAATGTTGTGGCAAACAGCAGGAAGTGGTTTTAACGCATTAGCGCTGCGTAATTTACACGTCTCAGTAGCCTTCTGAGCTGCAACGACATGGCACACACCACCTGCCCTAAAACAGAGGATCCCTCCAGAAGACTGTCCACCAGACAGAAGGAAGGGGAGAGAGAGATAGAGAGAGAGAGGGAGAGAGAGAGAGAGAGAGAGCAAGATGTGTGTTGCCCATGGCAACTGAAGAGAGAAATGTATCTGGATTCTTAGGGTTCAGTGGAGGGTGCCTTGATGCTGTCACTGAGAGGGAAACTCCTTCCGTTTTCTTCTGGGTGAACGTGCAGAGGGATTTTGCTCCACTCTAATCCTCTAAGACACAGTACCTTCTCGTCTCTATGCAGGTCCAGACGCATGCGTGGCGTTTTGCGTGGAGCAGTTTAGCACAAATGAGCTCCAGGATTCTCGATTCTTAATTGGATGTGCCAGGTCTCTCCTGGTGCCTGTGTGCATGGTGAATATAAAGGAGGATCAAGTGGTGTGTGTGTGTGTGTGTGTGTGTGTGTGTGTGTGTGTGTGTTTATGTGTGTGTGTGTGTGTGTGTTTATGTGTGTGTGTGTGTGTGTGTTGCAAAAAAGGGTAAAGGAGGCAGAAGGCAGCAAAAGGCAGAAAGTAAGAAAGGGAGGTACAGAGGGAGAGGAAAATCACACGTGTGTGCATGCACACGTGTGTGTGTGTGTGGCAGCTTAAGTCACTGTAGCGTGAACATGGTAATTATGCACGTGGACAACAGCAGTAAGTGTAACGGACAGGACAGCAGAGCGGGTTGTGAACAAGGGCACGTCCAAGCTTGCTGGCAGGCAAGATCTACAGCTGTTGACTCGTGTACACACACACACACACACACACACACACACACACACACACACACACAAGCACAAGCACAACCACTCACACACACACACAAGCACAACCACTCACACACACACACACACACACACACACACACACACACACACACAAGCACAACCACTCACACACACACACACACACACACACACACACAAGCACAACCACTCACACACACACACACACACACACACACACACACACACACACACACACACAAGCACAACCACACACACACACACACACACACACACACACACACACACACACACACACACACACACACACTCAAACACACACACACACACACACACACACAAGCACAACCACTCACACACACACAAGCACAACCACTCACACACACACACCCACACACACACACACACAAGCACAACCACTCACACACACACACAAGCACAACCACTCACACACACACACCCACACACACACACACACACACACACACACACACACACACACACACACACACAAGCACAACCACTCACACACACACACAAGCACAACCACTCACACACACACACCCACACACACACACACACACACACACACACACACACACACACACACACACACAAGCACAACCACTCACACACACACACACACACACACACACACACACACACACACACACACACACACACACACACACACACACACACACACACACACAGGCACTCTCTCTCCTTCTCATGCTCCTAATTTCACCCTCTCTTTCAATCTCTGGTGCTCCAAACATCAACAACAAATCTAACACGTATGCGCACCCCCCCCCCCCCCCCCCCCCCCCCTAAATTGTGGTACCGTCACCATGGCGATCACTGTTTGAAATGCAAATGGCTTCGCGTTGTGCAAGGCGGCACTGTGCGGATTTGCTTCTTTAATGGAAGGATGATTCAGGGACGTTTCACCCTGATCATCTGAAAAAAATGAACATTTCTGCGGGCCCTAAAACCTGGGCACAAAAACCAAGGAGCAAACAAGGAGAGGAGCAGAAGAACAGAGCCAGAAACAAGACAGAACTTATTGAACATGGAGTCTCCATGGACCCAGCGATCATCTTCTAACACTGCAGCATTTACACACATGGAGGTAGTTCTGGATGAAGCATCATCTCAAACCACGACTCACTACAAAACCCAATTAGTTCACACAGCCCCGATGCTTCATAGAGATCCACAGCCTTGAACCGTTTGTGCTGCCCATACACTGGTATGTATTATACTTCTGAGTACTGAATACTTTATGTTAAATTAAGCCGTCTTTCTAGCTAGGCTCGAGAAAGTAAACAGTACTGATCCCCGTGTTTGTGTGTCATGCACGCTTCAGTCAATCTCTTCATTCTCCAAGGTCCTTAAATGTAGAGGCTCCTTCTTTAGGTGCTCATGTAGCCAACAGCCCTTTGAGCCGCCCTTCAGATGGAGTGTATACTTAAAGAGATGACCCAGATTTCCCATGTGGTGAGCTCCACACTGAGCATGTCATAATGAATGATTAACATCACGCAATCAGGAGCTGGAGAGACCTCCCCGGAGAGGAGGCGGCGAGCTTGTGCCGTGGGTGTGCATGAAAGCGTCTGCAGACACGCAGGTGTGTGCTTGTGCACGTGAGGTAACGTGTGCGTGTCCTGGTGGGCAGCAGTGCGACCTTCTCCGCCAACTGTGCAGGGCTTACAAATAGTGTTACAATGTCGAAGAGGGCCTGATTCCTTGAAGATGCTTGACGTTCCGCGACCAGGGAATTCTGGGAAATCCCAGTGCAAACGAGTGTATCTGCAGTGCCCCCCCTTGCAAACTTAATTCAGGCCTCTACTGCTGTCAGCACCGTTTCGAGCCTCTCACCGTGACAACCTGATAATAATAAAGGTCATAGGTCACAGGAATGATGGGATGTGGGAGGCGGGAATGCGATGCATTTTACAAGAAGATCTCCGTATTGACCGGGCATCTCAGAAGCCTGGGAGGGTTGCCAATGGGAACAGTTCAATCAGCAAGAGGATCGATTGGCCACAGCTAGACGCTTAAGTCATCAGCATGCGAAGTCTCTGTCTGTAAATCATTTAGAAGGTTGGTATATGGTTTTTCAATGTGTACTTAAATGCCAGTGGAACTTCCTACGGCCCGGAATAATTTGCATCCATTACATACATTCTCCCTGGGAGAGGAGTGTGGACTACCACGAGAGAGCCACGGTACCACGGGAGAGCCACGGTACCACGGGAGAACCACGTCACCACGGGAGAGCCACGGTACCACGGGAGAACCACGTCACCACGGACGTGTGACAGCACTGTCTCTGCTGCTTGTGAAGGAGACGCCTGGGTTCTTTTTGTTGGAAACGTGCGTTTGTGGAGCGTGGCGTGCCGGAGGGCTCCCGCTGCCTCCACCCACACGCTCTCTTCGGAGGCTGAGCGGGGTGGAGGTGTAGGTGTTTTCCTTCCTGCTGCATGTACGGCTGTTCGCTCTACACACCACTTACCATTCAAAAAACAGACAAAAAAAAAGAGAAGGTTAACAAAGAAAGAAGGTGAGAGAATGTAGATGTGGCAAGAGAAGGAGAGAGATAGAGAGCGATAGAGAGAGAGAAAGAGAAAGAGAGAGAGATAGAGATATATGTATATATATATGTATATATATATATATATATATATATATATATATATATATATATATATATATATATATATATATAGAGAGAGAGAGAGAGAGAGAGAGAGAGAGAGAGAGAGAGAGAGAGAGAGAGAGAGACATAAGCAGGAAGTGTTGCTCCTCTGTCCTTGTGGTGTGCCAGCCACGTTTGTGTGTAAAGGCGGGTGGATAGTCTTGTCCAGGGTCTCTGCTTCACCTGATCCTGACTGCGTTCACTTCATGGAACCACTAACAGGGCTGTGAAAGGTCTGTGTAGCTTATAGTGTGAACATCTTGAGTGGGCCATGGTGGCTACGAGGAATAAATATGTGTTCTGACTATTGAGTCATGTCCAGAGATGCATTTTTTTGTAAAAAAATTACAAGACAAAATTTATCTAAAAAACATGGCTCAAACCATGCCCTTGCTGTATTTTTCTTAGATCATACAAATATTAAAAACAAAAGTTCAAAGGAAATTTAAACTAAAATAAAAATGCTCTTTCTGTAACATGCATAAGTTGTTTAGGAGAAACCATAACTGACCAGTGCTGGATTTGATGGTATCATTGCCCACAGTCTGTCCCAGCAAGTCGTACTGGTTTAACCGGGAGCTCTCGCCTTCCACCACTACCGAGTTTGAGGCGTTCTTCGTCCAGGTGTACGTCACCTCTGTCGTCGTATATGCGTCTATGGGGTGGACATTAAGAGGACTTCATGATCAGAGTCCCACAATGACCTATTTGTGTCAAACGCTGTGAAAATCTAGTGACTAGTGGCTACTGCTGTTCTAATGCTGTTCCTGTGCTGTTCTAATGCTGTTCTACTGCTGTTCTAATGCTGTTCCTGTGCTGTTCTAATGCTGTTCTACTGCTGTTCTAATGCTGTTCCAGTGTTGTTCTAATGCTGTTCCAGTGTTGTTCTACTGCTGTTCCTGTGTTGTTCTACTGCTGTTCTTATGCTGTTCCTGTGTTGTTCTAATGCTGTTCCAGTGTTGTTCTACTGCTGTTCCTGTGTTGTTCTACTGCTGTTCTTATGCTGTTCCTGTGCTGTTCTACTGCTGTTCTACTGCTGTTCTAATGCTGTTCCAGTGTTGTTCTACTGCTGTTCCAGTGTTGTTCTACTGCTGTTCCAGTGTTGTTCTACTGCTGTTCTAATGCTGTTCCTGTGTTGTTCTAATGCTGTTCCAGTGTTGTTCTACTGCTGTTCTACTGCTGTTCCAGTGTTGTTCTACTGCTGTTCCTGTGTTGTTCTACTGCTGTACAAGTGGTGTTCTAATGCTGTTCTAATGCTGTTCTACTGCTGTTCTAATGCTGTTCTACTGCTGTTGCAGTGCTGTTCTAATGCTGTTCTACTGCTGTTCTAGTGTTGTTCTACTGCTGTTCCAGTGCTGTTCTAATGCTGTTCTACTGCTGTTCTACTGCTGTTCCAGTGCTGTTCTAAAGCTGTTCTACTGCTGTTCTACTGCTGTTCTACTGCTGTTCCAGTGCTGTTCTAATGCTGTTCTACTGCTGTTCCAGTGCTGTTCTAAAGCTGTTCTGTTCTAAAGCACTCAGCTTAGCTCCGGGCAGCAAATCAGAGAAGCACAAACATGCTGATGAAGAACTGTTGCCATGGTACTCACAGCTGCCAAACTTGAGAGGGCAGGAGTGGAAATCCATGGGAAAATCCTCAAGATGCATTGGACACTCTGCATGTACTGTCAACCTGTAACACACACACACACACACACACACACACACACACACACACACACACACACACACACACACACACACACAAATGCCCCAGAACATTAACACTTGAAAGAGTGTTCTCTTGAGGGGGGCAATACCCCCTATGCTTCTCCTTCTGTTTGTCTCTCTCTCTCTCTCTCTCTCTCTCTCCCTCCTCTCTCACCTGCACTTCACCACAAAATCACTTTCTCATTGATTTCACAGCAAGCAGCACTAGGTGAGAGTCAGGGGGTACAAGAGTATTCTAGAATGAAAGCAAAAAAGCAAACAATCTCCTGACCCCCCCCCAAAAAAAAAAAAGAAAACAAAATTGCAACAGTGGTGGGGGGAGCGAAAGGCCCACTCCAGCCTACACTGGTCCAGGACACACAGGATGGAGTATTGGGTCTCTGTCGTCAGAGGATTCATGTGGCTGTTTAGCGCTCACGTCATGAAGCTTGTGCTTTGTGAACAACCGTGTGCTTGAAGCTGTCAGTCACACTGCAGTCACTCACAGAAAGATGCAATTTACTGCACTCTGGACGAGTTGGAGCAATTATAGGCGGCAGTTCTATTGTATAAGAAATTCTATTTGTGGAGCTACGCTTTTGAACACTGCTCCCTGAAATACATCGCAGTTGGAAACGTAAGGAAAATGTTGAAAACTGCAATTTCACTGATGCTAATGCAGCACACATGAAGGACATGCTAGCGTGGCATTATGAGGTGTGAGACACGTCCTAACGAGGAGAGTGAGCCCCATGGAGACAGCGATGATGCCTTCATTAATTATCTAATAACTGATCATTTAAGGCCAGTTTACTTGATTACCGTGACAGTCGTTAAACGAGGAAAAGAGTAGATGGCTGTTAATGCACACAGTGCATCTTCAAAGCTCATACTGAAACTGAATGCTGAGTACAATTCATGGTGCTGTGATGTAATATGTAAGAGTAATAAGTAGCACATGAGGCCATTCGGCGTTTGCCAGACACCCTTAGTCAGAGTCACGTACATATTTATCAGTGCAACAGTATCTGGGCAAAATCCCTGGAAATCGATCCCATGACCTCATGAGCACACCAGGTGAGTTAGAGCAGCGCTACCTCACAATACAAAGCAACATAATTAGCTCTGATGTCAGACTTGTGGTAGCCTCTTGGTGTAAAGCACTATGATGGAAGACATGATTACCTCATCGTATAAAGCAGGGTGCCATCGTCCTGGATACGCAGGAGTTTGTTGGGCATTGTCATGTTGTGTGCCACTGACTTCTTCCCGTTGTGGAAGAACGTGTCCGGCGTCCAGATTTTGCTGGCCATCAGGTTATTGAGGCGCAGAATGTTCATCGGCCCCTCGAACTTCAACCTTTCGTCCTTCCAGCTCTGCCTGAAGAACACGTCTATTGTGTATTCCTGTTTAGAGAACCGGGGTGGGGGTATAGGGTGGTGATTGCCAAAGGTTCTGTTCAGGTTCATCCAAGGTCAACAGCTTGTCATTTTTGCCTGTTTTGGTGCATTTCCCTTTTATCTGCTAGAGGTCAGTGGGGTCAACATGTTTTAGACAAAGAGACAAAGCACTGGCACAGAAGAGAAGCAGGAACTACATAACCCACTGTGTGCCATTGTATCCACCCCATTTTGCTTAAAGGTCTGTACTGAGAGTTCATCAGCCTTCAGGTAAAGCTGCAGGCAAAGACATAAGACATAATGTCCCTTTGAACTGAGTTCTGTTGTCTTCACTTATCAATCTCCCTGTCTTGTAAAGAGTTTTTACTTTATAATAGTGGAACACAACAGGGGCTTGTGGATGACACGACACACGCCCAGCCCCTCGCTGTCGGAAAACGTTTTTAACCACTTTCTCCAACATCAAATACACATCCGGCAATTTGTTAGAAACACCTCATTCGTGTGGGTTTAAAGTTTGAATCTGAAACTCATCAGCTACTGACTAAGAAGTCCTTTATTTCAGGAGCAGAACACTGATGGGACAAGCCAGAGACACATGAGAAGACTGTTCAATACATATGATGAAAACCTGATCCTGGAACTGAAGAAAAAAACCCCAATGATGTCAGACTGGCTTTCACTCAGTCTAACGCAATCTAAAGTAGTTATCCAACAAGAATAGACTGTTAGGGTTTAGAGGAAGGTTGGCTATCATGGAAGAGATAATGGAAGAGATGCAGGAGATAAAGGAACAGGAAATGGTGCGCGATACGTTTGTTCTCCATCACCTTCAGCAGTGATCAGTGTCTGATCGTTGAACTGCTGTTGGGTATTTCCCAGGGATATTTATGACTAAAACAGTCACGCCAAAGCAATCATAAACTCTAGCGACATTCGCATGCCTGATAAACTTAGTATCAGCTCTACACAGTATCAATGCCAGTGTTGTGTTGGGAAAGGACTGGCAAATAAAATAATATTCAGTCATCGGTGGTCATACGGTCAGACGCCATTGATGAACAGGTGTATCAACAATGTATCACGAGGACACCTCCCATGCAAACAGACCGCAGTCCATAATTAAGCACTTAATGGTGCTTAACTGGACCCATAGTATTGTTAACCTTTTAAATCCTGTAACGCGCTTTGTGACAACATGTGTTGTGAAAAGCGCTATACAAATAAACTTTGATTTGATTTGATTTGATTTGACTTAGAAAATACGCCTATAAAACAGCTGTGCGTGATCAGGAAAGCTGAAGTGTGTTTCTAATAATGTTGCTGGTGAGTGTGTTTTGAATTGTGCTACGCAGTGGTGGCGACAACTTCAGTCTGCCGGGCTGGAGCCCGGGTGACTGTTGCCTAGGACAACCACTGAGATCCCTGTTCCCAGTGTCTGAGTGTATCACTATGTGCGGTGCTGCTTGGTTTCGGTGTTAGCTAAGGTGTTACAGTGTCTTAGACACCATCTTGTCCGTTCCGGTTGTTGACGCTTCAGTGCATCCGTGTGCGGGAGTCTAATTTTAGCTTCCTGTTTCGCACTGACATGGCAGACAGGGGCTTTATTTGTAATAAATATTTAACATTACCAAACATAACAGAGAAGTGGTCAACATTTTATTTGGGTACAAAACAAAACAAAAAAATGCAATAAGAACGCAAACAAACAACAAACATCATCAAAGACTACATCAACTGGAAATATTGGAAGTATTAGTTTCATCACTTAATCTTAAAGCCACTGACCTGCACCGTAACTGGCCAGGATGACCCTGCCTCATGACCCCAATGGCTGTGTCCAAATCTACCTTTAAGAAATTTAATATTTTATGCTCTTGTAGTGCAAACTACCAGACCAGTATTTTTTTCTATTGTACAATCTAAACTGCATTTTTGTGGGTAAAGAACAGATGTGTTTGAATTTGGCAGGTGTAGGACCAGTTAACCCCTCCTAATTAACAGGGGGGTCTGAAACAGTCGGTAAGTACCAAAACAGCTCGAAGGCTATTACCACGCCCAGCGTGGAGCGGCTTTATCGGGCCCCGGCAATCGCCGGCTCTGCCCTTCATCCATCACGGGCTGCACCTTGTGTGGGTAAGCCTGTCCTTAGGGGAGTCGTGTCTGAATCACACATGCCGCCATGCACCTGCACACGCCACGCCGGCTAAATGAACTCTGGGGCGGCGCCTCTCACGGCAGGCGGGCCGCAGGGAGAAGAGCGAGAGCGGCTAATGACTGCAAAGTGGTGAGAGCTGTCAGCGCAGCCAGGACGGGATGACCACCGCGTCCCCGGGTCACCAGTCTTCGCACGGGTCACCTGCCTTCGCACGGGTCACCTGCCATAGCACGTGAAAGCTGCTCCTGTGGCTTGCCATGACATTCACTGATTTTTATTCATTTATTCGATTCATTTGCATCTTTTGTAAAACAAGCTTTAAGCATTATGTAAAAAAAAACTTTTTTAAAACATTTGAAAAGCTTAGAACAGTAAAGCCTTAGTACTAAGTAACAGATTCACTAGAATATCTGAGAAATGTAGATATGTGATTCTATATCTTTGATTCTATGATATCTTTCATTTTGGTACCTTAGCAGCAGCTAAAATAGATAAAAGAAGGGCAGTGGAACACTAACAAGGACCTGAACATTTAATCTGTAGCCTCAAAAAAGAGAAAAAAGCTGTTTACCTGCAGAGCACATAGTTCACTTTAGGACTAATAATGAGGGGACTCATGACCACAGGGCAGAGAGAGAGAAAAAGAGAGAGAGAGAGAGGGGAGGGGGAAGAGAGGAGAGAGAGAGTGAGTGTGTGTGAGAGAGAGAGAGAGAGAGAGAGAGAGAATAAAAAAGACAGAGGCAGAGCATGAGAGGGAAGGACACACACACACACACACACACACACACACACACACACACACACACACACAGAAGGAAAGAGCGCTTGTCAAATACAGAGATGTTTGACTAAGAGCTACAGGACCATAGCAACAGCACCAGTGTCTTAGACCTATCATCCAAACCACTGGAAAACTACAGGTTAAAGTACAGGATAATTTAACACAGCAAATGACACTTCAGTGATGGCCATTCAATAATTCTTTCACAAGTATGCATAATGCATAATGGGATTACTCCAAGAAATGATCAGTGGCTTTTTCCTGGAAGAATGGATGTCTACTGGTGGATGTCTAACGCTGCCAGCTAAAATTTAAAGTGTCTCTGAAGATGATGTAGCATCGTGTTTGTTTCACATGGACAACCCACTGGAGGAAAGTATCGGCCTACTAAAAAGAATACAACATAGAATAAGCACTCCCAGTAACTGATGGGGAGACTGGCTGTCCAAAATGGATCCACTGCCAGGGAACATTTCAATATGGGGGGGGGGGGGGGGGGGGGGCTAGGGACAGCGACAACTGTCACTACCTCTGAAATAAAGACAGAAAAAACGACAAGAGGGAAGACGGAGAGGAAAGATGAGCTCCAGGGATCGTGTGGAGGCAAAAAGATGAAACAATTTGTCTTTGAAAATGGAAAAGCTGTCAACGTGAAGCCTTGATGTGTGTGCGTGAGCCTGCGTCTCTCCTGCGGGAGCGTGGACGGAGTCGGGGTGGAGACGGCGGGTGGAGACGGTGGGTGGAGATAGGGGGTGGAGATAGGAGAGATGGGGGTAGGAATGGGGGATGGGGTGGCTGAGTTAACGTCACTCAGAGGAATACATATTGTATGTCTTATCTCTGAATTCTCTGAAGGAGAGACTGAGATGAGAAGAGTCCACAGACCTCTCTTCTGAGTTAATCCAATCCCGGAGACGCCAGAGCTGAGAACGACTGAGCAGTGCTCGGCACACAGAGCAGTGAGAACTGGATGAGACTGGCAGAGAGAGTATAGGTGAGACAATGGGAGACATCTGAAGCCTCAGGAGGATGGAGCAGGGAGGGTTTGGACACAGCGGGGACGTAGAAGGAAGTGAGAAGAAACCTCCTACTTTATGATTCTACGCTCTTTGAAGCCACACGAGCAATGTTTTAATCTCACAGGTACTGGGCTGAGAAACTCAAGTAGAGACAGGAGGATGGAATCACGCATGCACGTACGCACGCACGCACACACACACACACACACACACACACACACACACACACACACACACATACACATGCATTCACAGCCCTCCGTAATCATATACAATTCTGCGATCCTCAGATAACAAATCACAGCTGAAAGCTTCTGTTTTCTCAGCTTCTTTTCTACTTCTTTCCTCTGATGTTTCTACTAAATGTAGAATGCACAAAATCAGCCTGTGTTTGTACTCGGAGTCCGTAGCACGTATGACTCCAGCATACGACTCACACTTCAACTCCTCTGATTAAAACCCACGTTACGTGTCCTTCGACTGCGTCACTATCTGAATTGATAATGGAGACAGCTGCGCTGGTGGATTTGTGAGTCATAGCGCGGCTTCCTGTGGTTTATCAATGGGGGGGGGGGGGGGGGGTAATTCCGAGCGACACGGGCGCAGTCAGGTGCCACTGCTTTTCATTTCAACCCTAGCACCTGCCCCAGGGTAGATCTGACCCATGAGGTACCACCACTGACCACTGTTCATTTCCAATTAATTTCTCTACGCATAGGAGCAGACACGGCTCTCTCAGCCAACGCTCCCCTTTTCTCAGCCAGTGCTCATCTTTTCTCAGCTAATGCTCATGTTTTCTCAGCCAATGCTCACCTTAAAAATTTGGATCTACAGAAGAGTCCATACAGCTTTGTTGCTGAACAAGAGTGATCTAACACAGGAGCATTTAATCAACGGCGTGTTTCAAAACGTTTGGATTATAAATATAGGCCATCATTCATGATTCATTTTTAAGATCACCCGTCCTGGGCGAGATAAATTGGGCCACAGGTCGTCTCAATTTCAATGACTTCTGCGGAGACGAGGGAAGAGTGCTCGATGGTGCACAGGTGCTACAACCAACACATAGGCCTACTGACTGTTTAGGTTGTTTTAGCTGCTTTAGAGACCACAGTCAGGTGATGAAGTGAAACTGTCAGTGACCAAAGATTTTAATGTTGTTTTAAGGTTGTTCTTTTTTGCTTTTTTGTAAGCTGTATGCTTCCTAAGTAAATTCTGGCTTTCACAGTGGAGACAGGTAGCCAAATTGCTTTTATGAAAACAAATATACTGCTAATACAGCGCTGCAATATTCTTCAGCAGCTGTTTGTTCCATGTATGCTAAGGCCTGTTAAAAAACAGAAAGCATGCAAACTGATGACTTGCTGGGCACTGTTTCACTATGCTGCACTTGTTTAAATATTGTGAGTAGTGAGGTATTGCTGATCTTCAAATCATAATTTCCTAGAAGGGCACCGTGTGTATAATTTGTAGAATGTGAGTTATGAACAGCATTCCTAGTCCAATCCTGAATGACTCCTAAATCACACCTCTTCTGTCTTAAACGTGGATCCACATATACAATGCAGAAGACAGTATAGATATAAAACAAAATGCTGGTTTTATTCCATTGTTCACATCGTAACCCAGTAGTGAATTCAGGGATTGTACAATTCCACTCTGAACCCTAAACTCAATGCAGCAGCAGAAGAGCCTTCAACAACCCCTAAGCCCTCCGGAAAAGAAAAAAGTAAATAAATCTTCTGACCTTGAGGGTCTGTTGGAACTCACCATATCTGTGTCTGAAACAGGCCCGAAACTGGTGACATAGATATCTGTCTTCACCGTGGTGACCCGATCTGAAAAAGGGGGTTTTTGGTAGAGGGTAGAGGAGCAGGGAAAGAAAGATTAGAAACAGTCAAGAATGTAATTTTAATAGAATATTTTATGAAATAGCCATGTTGAGTTTTAAAAGGGCTGTAACATTTCTTGCTCTGCTTGCTTGAATGGGTAACGGAAGCGCCTTTGTTAACTAATGGATTTCATTTTCTGTTTTCAAACACCATGTTTTCTTGTTCGCGCTGAATGGAGTGCTCATAAGTGCAGCTTGGTGCTGGCTTTCTAGTTTGGCTTTGTGTTCCTCCAATTGAACACAGACCGTTCCATCTCTACAGGATTTTTTGGGTCTGTCATTAACTAGCTGATGTTGTTTCTTCCTCTGTTAGTCTGTCTGCCCGCGTCCTTCTGTCTGTGCCTGCTGACGCACAGCTGACCCCAACGTGACCTTTGCTTTTCATCCTTTCCTCTGTCTCCTGCACTCTGAATCCATCGTAAACACACGTTTAAACTGCCGCTTTTATATGCCAAACAAAATGCTGTCAAGAAGGACAATGGGATTCTGATCAGCCTTGTGTTCGAGTGAGCGTCCTCACACTCTGGGCTTCCTCACACTCTGAGCTTCCTCACACTCTGAGCTCCCTCACACTCTGAGCATTCTCACACTCTGAGCATTCTCACACTCTGAGCTTCCTAACACTTGGAGCTTCCTCACACTCTGAGCATCCTCACACTCTGAGCTTCCTCACACTCTGAGCTTCCTTACACTCTGAGCTCCCTCACACTCGGAGCATTCTCACACTCTGAGCTTCCTAACACTTGGAGCATTCTCACACTCAAGAGCATCCTCACACTCTGAGCTTCCTCACACTCTGAGCTTCCTCACACTCGGAGCATTCTCACACTCTGAGCTTCCTCACACTGTGCATCCTCAAACTCAGAGCATTCTCACACTCTGAGCTCCCTCACACTCTGAGCATCCTCACACTCTGAGCTCCCTCACACTCTGAGCTCCCTCACACTCCAAACACTGGAGGACTGATTCATAAGGCACGTGCACTGAATGATCAACTACACAAAACCTCTATAGGCAGGTGATTTTATTACATTGGCAGTTCATATTAATTTTACTGAATGTCAAAGGAAATGACTGGAAATGGGTCGTGTAAACCGCCTCAAATATATCTAAAATAATTAATAAAACAATAATTATGTTTGATGGGCATATATTAGCTGTAATACAAAGGAATGACCCTGTAGAGGTTTGCAGTAATTTACTTTTCAAAATTGAAGAGTGCATGAAGAGCCTCAAGATGCTGGTGTGGTTTATTAATAGATTTGTAATGTAGGCTGGTTTATTCATGTCACGGGGAGGGATGGAGACTCCTTTCAAGAGCCCTAGTGCCTTGATGTCCCTTTTAAGAATTCAAGTGCTTTAAAAACATGTCAATTGGAACCATGGTGGAGGTGTACGCAAGAGGAATACACAGGCACAATCTCTCCTTACAACATCACACACGCACACACATGCACACACACACACACACACACACACACACACACACACACACACACACACACACACACACACACACACACACACACACACAAACACTAAAGTATAAACCTGCCTTTTGGTTTTATATGTTTAGCTTTGTCATGCTAGGCAACCCTATAATGAGTGTATATTTTAATAAAGGTTTTATGTTTCTCATCAGTACTGGTAAATGAAGATGGAGTGAATGATCACACCTAGATCACCTACAGTGGCGTGACATACCTAGTCAACTGTTAGTGGTGGTGTGTGTGTGGCCGAATGCAAAGTGGATATGCTCTATGTAAAGAATGGTATATGGCAGAGGGGTGGAGTGGGAGCTTGGGGTGGGGGTTGGGGTTGGGGTTGGGGTTGGGGTGGGGTGGGGGTTGGGGTGGGGTTGGGGTGGGGTGGGGGTTGGGGTGGGGTTGGGGTTGGGGTTGGGGTGGGGTGGGGGTTGGGGTGGGGTTGGGGTGGGGGTTGGGGTGGGGTTGGGGTGGGGTTGGGGTGGGGGTTGGGGTTGGGGTTGGGGTTGGGGTTGGGGTGGGGTTGGGGTGGGGGTTGGGGTTGGGGTGGGGGTTGGGGTTGGGGTTGGGGTTGGGGTTGGGGTTGGGCAGATAGGATGTTCTTTGGAAAGCAGCTCTCTCCTGCTGGACCATATTCTTACGAGTTTGTGTCTCCTATGAACCTCTCTAGACTGCTCTCTCACAGATGTGCTATGTATATTCAGCAACCTTTTCTGACAGTCTGATATGGGGGGGGGGGGTGCCTCACCTCTCACCTATTCACACTGTTTATTTATTTCCCGGTCGCCTATTTAAATATCATTGCTCTCCTCTTGAGAGTATCGTGCTAGAGAGTACTGTACTGGGAGTATTGTATTGAGAGTATTGTACATCCGCAAACTAGAGCACCTGTTTTCCCGGCAGATTCGTTGTCTGTGCAAAACCTCTCCCCACCGACAACAGGCACATGACACTTGTCTTACAAGCCCTGCACACTGGTGTGTAGGCAAAGCTGCAATTTCACCTTCAGCTCAATCAATAAGTTCCTGGGGGCAAAATACTAATCAGAAACTTGATTATGCTGCTCCGGAATGTGATATTAGGTCGTTCAATTCTCAATTTAGCGACAATAAAACGGACCCTCAGACAGTGAAGAGTGGCCCATTGACCATCGAGGGTGATACGAGTCAAGCAAAGCCTTGGGTGAGATGAGAATAGGCTATCTGTGTCCAGTCAAAATGCGACACTGTTGGGCGCCAGGTAAGCATACTGTACTGTCTTGCTGTACCAGTGATGGGTTTAAAGAAATTAAAGAAAAAAGGGTCAAAAGTGGGAAGTAAATACATGCTCCTGTAACTACCACCAGCTGCCTGGTCTAAGAACCTACTACAGGTCAAAGAAAATCTACTGCTTTGCGCAGTTCAGGTCGAAGGGGAGAGAATTAAGTTCTCGATTCTGGATTCGTGATCTCACGACCGCCTGGCACCATTGGCCAAACCCCTGCCCCACCGTGGTGGACGAAGGGCATGAAGTCTCCGTTCTCGCCCGGCCGGCGGGCGGACGTGCCTGCTCTGCTCGCCTGCTGCTCAGGGGGCCAGGACACAGCTGAGAACCCAACTCCCAGAACAGAGAATGGAACCCACCCCTCGGAGAGTCCGATAGCCTGAGTCTGGCGATGCTGCTCTCATGTGCACGGTGTCACCACGTCTGTCACCACGTCTGCCCCTCCGTGAGCCGGTGGAGGTGGAGACAGAGAGGTGTGAGGAGTATTACCGGTGTCTGGACTGCACTGATTACTGATCTCCCACACAGAACCGACCCGTGGTCTCATGTAATGTCACTTCATGCTGAGGTCAGCCATCGTGGAAGACCTGTCATTTTCAGCATATGTCTTTTTGTTTTATATTCACCTGTGCTAAACTTGCTTTGAACCACAGTTGAAATGTGGTTCATGCTTTCACTATGTAGGTGTTTTTTTCTTGTGAAGCACAGCATTGATTTCAGTGTAACAGATGGTAATTATTGATTCCAGTGAGCTTTTTAACTTTATTCATCGTGACTACAAAATCAATCAGTTAATTCAGTAAAAAGCTCTTTAGTGGCTCAGGTATATGACTCTTTTCAGTCATTATTTTGTTATGTGTTTTTAAAAATTTCCTGAACGACCAGACTGCAGTAAGGACTACAAGCACAGAAATACCATTAATATTGAGACTGACCTTTAGTGTTGTTGACTATACAGCACGACTTCACCTCTAGTATGATGTAAATGTGGATACAGTCCACATGGCATTTTACCAGCGCCTGAATCTATGCCACTGCTGTCTTTCTTTGTCTTGTAGTCTTCCGACACAGTTTCTCTGTGCGATATTCTCAGAGTCCCTCCAGGGTTTATGTATTGGCAAACTCCACTACCCATCCTCCTTCCTGCTCTCCTTCAGCCTGGAGTAAATTCCTCTCTTGAGACTGGGGAGACGGAGAGTGACACACATTCCTAAATCCTGACACGCTTCCTTCTTCATGTTTTTGTATTTGTCCTGGAATTTCAAGGTACTGAACACTTAAGCACTGCGATAAAGTCATTAAGCATTTTTAATCTGTCCAAAGCTCTGACCTGTGACTTATATTGATTTCTGCCATCCCGTCAATAATAGGTGTTGGGTAAAGTTTCTGATATTGCGGTGAGCTTTTCTACCCACGTATCTTAACTTTATCTTCCACAGGAGAGATTCTTGGGTCAATATGTTTCACAGAGTTGGATTCAGATTAGTTTCCACTGTCTGCACCCTCGTCTGGCATACACCGAAACACATTTGCCTGTGGGCCAGGACTGAGCTTGCTTGGTCCCTCACAACACGGCAGGCTGATTAATCACATGGGTGTGCACCAATGCAGCATGTGAAATGGTGTGAATTATTAATGTGCACATGTTCTAAATCTAAAGCGACGCTAACGCACCTTTGTCATGTGTGTATGTAGACACATGATCTGAAACTCGAGGGTCATGAACCTCATGCCAGATTTCTGACTGGGCAAGAGCCTCTTGCGGCGATAACGGCAACCACGGCCATAAAAACAACCATTTATTGTTTAGCCATGCATTCATTCACACTGGAAATTTAATTATTGTTATCTGACCTGGATGTTTGCAACAAGCCGGTGTTCAAAAACATCCCTCTACACGACAACAACGCTGTCGAACAATCGTAATTTCAATGCATTATGTATCATTAACAAGAAAGTAGCAACCAGGGTTGTTTATATAACTGTGATCAAAACAATGACTGTGTGCCTCCGGTTTACCCACATGGCCTTGGTCAGCACCCCAAACAAATAAACAATTAAGCTGACAGATGCATTTAACTAATGCATACATTACTGTTACAGTTTGTTTCCTGGTTTCATGGATTACATATCATAAATGTGGTTGTAAATGTAACCCAAACAACTACATCTATCTCTTTACCAATTTTTAATACTGTTTTATTACAGGATTTTATTCATTCACTAGATATACTCATTGTTGTTATAGCTATCACGATTGGTCATAATTATAACCATATTGGGTAGTTATAGGATATACTATCAGATTTCATCTTCTCAAGTCACATTTATTTGTTGAGTTTCTTTCTGTTCTCAACTGTGACTGTAACTGTGACTGTGACAGTGACTGTAACTGTGTGACAGTGACTGTAACTGTAACAGTGACTGTAACAGTGAAAGTAACTGTGACTGTAACAGTTACTGTGACAGTAACTGTGATAGTAACTGTAACTGTAACAGTAACTGAATTCTGATGTAGTCATTATTAATAGCTGTTGCTCATGAGTTCCAGCTTCATTAGCACATGGTTTTAGTTCAATGTCTCCTGGCTATGAAAATAGAGCCAAATTTTAAAGTGATGGAAGCCACTGCAAGCAAACAAACAGCAATGCATTTCCTGAAATATTGGAATGAACTATGAAAAAGGTAAAAATGAGTGTCTCATTTTCCCCAAGGTGCTCTGACCTGTCTTCTGCTTGTGTCCAGGAGACATATGAAGACATATGGGTAGGTTACGAGTGTCACATCTCACCTCCCAGTCCAGGCCTGAGTCTGTTGTCGTAGCCGTCCAGGAGTCGGTCCAGGATGCGGGTAAAGAGGGTGATGTTGTTTTTGAAGGCATCTGTCGTGCTGTCTGCACTCACTGACCTATGTTGCAATGGTAAATACATCAGCATATGTGTGAACACTGCTTGGAGCAAACCATCATTAAAGGAAGTCGACTACGCTAAAATCTGTGGTCTATGCTTAATTGCTGACTGGATATATGCAGTAATTGTGCCCCCCCCCCCCCCCCCCCCCCCCCCCCCCCCGAAAAATGGAGTCATGTGGTACATGCATCAGGAACATCATTAGCATAATTCTCATAAGCATTCAGGCAAACATTTGGACATTTGGTTTGAGTCACTGGCTGCTCATGTCTACAAACAGTCAGTCTGTGATGAAGTGGTAAATTCCAGCTGAATGTCCAGTTCTGAACAGCAAACAACAGTCGTAAAATCCTGTATAAGGGACAATGGAATGATGGCAGCTGGTATAAAGTAAAAAAAAAAAAAGGTCTCTTTAGGGATCCCTGAGGAGCTGAGACATCGTTCTCAGGGCTGGACACTTTTTTCTGTCTGCGTGGCTCTCTTGCCCTCTCAACAGGAAGCCTCGTCTTTCTTTTCTCCACTGCATAACCTGATCAGAAGCAAGCGTCTGATCTGTGGTCGTCTGATCCCTGAGTCAAATGCCAGCAGTGTGCTAATATAGGAATGTTTCGTTTTCCCAGTACATTTAATTAAGTGTGTAATAAGACAAAGAGTGAATTTCAGCGTGGAATGTTTTAATGAAACGCTGTTCAACTGATAAAGATTATTTATTTATGATCACATATAAATGCATATAAAAAAACACAATACGAATTCAGTGCACAAACTGCCAATTTGGGAATGTGTCAAAGGACTACCAATGATATTTATTTTACTGTTTATCGGTAGCCAACAGATTCTAAGTAAAGATTCTAACTAACGTGGAACTTACATGAAGCAAGCAAAGCGAACAGCAACAAAAACGCTCCTCTCACCCAAATGGCTCCTAAAGAGGTCCAAGAATTAAGAGCGTGGCACGCGCAAATGCTCGCGGCAAAGACGCGCGTCTCGTGCCACGTCGTGGAACGTGGTCTACATTCGCGTCCTACCTGCATTACTCACGCGCAGCAAAACACGTCTCACTCACTTCAGTAGCTTCCATAACGAAAGAACGCTTCCTGTGAAATGAATCCCCAACTCGCAGAAACTACGCTTCCTTCACCCAAATGAAATAGGTTTAAGAATGTTTAATGAGCATTGACAAATTAGTTTATTTTGAACTAAGTTTATTTTCTTTGTTAAGAAATCCCTTCTTCATGCTCTCATCAGCTGTGATTTCTAGCAAACACTCATTTCTGGCGCGCCAAATGCGCCGGTTACGCACAGCGAGGATTGGATAGGTCAGGCCACGCGATCTCGTAAATATGAGAAATTCAATAACCGTTACTAATAGCTTACATGGTTGCTATTTATACACAGTACAATAGCCTGGTGACATGAATAAGTGAAACACAAACAAACGGTTGGGGTAATTTAAATTCTTACCTCGTGCGCCAAAATAATGTTAAGGAGACGCAGACGACCAACAAATTAGACGCAAGCAGTCTTCCCCTCATCGCGGATCCTCACCTACATAAGAAATGAGGCAAATCTGTTAAATAAACGCAAACCCAAACAGCTGGGCGTTTCAAGTCGGCGAATGAAAGAATAGTAAATTATTTAAATTAAAATATAAGTCGAGGTAAAATTTGATAGCCTATCCACTCGACCGACGTGTGCTACCTCGTACGCACGCTGCAATGGAGCAAAGCACACAAATATTACAACAATATTCCCAATGCAATAACAAAAACCTTTTCTTAGCATTCAGTGACACGTAATATGCACGCGCTGAATAATAATTCATGTGTCGACGTGCCGCAGTAGTTCTAAACATTCTGGCTCACAATCAAGTTGAACAAGTGGTCGTTATTCACGTGCACCCAGCTACGATCCTGCCAAGCGTGAGTGGAGACGAAGACCTTCTGTAGGTCTTATCAAATGCACACATGGCCACGAACATGGGTTTAAACAATGCAACCTACTGTCCACAATCGCATGGGTAAAAAAAAAACACCCACCTGATACACCAGACGTCTGTCCTTTCTGTTTTCACAAAAGCAAAATATATTGGAACGGCAAAAGTTACTCCCAACCGTTCACGACCAGAACGTATTCGTAGTGGCTTTGGAAAAAAAAATCAACGGAGCGCGCATGTGGCACGAGAACGAGCTTTAATAAATTCCCATCAACATGACATTTCATTAAATCTCACTTGAAGGTAAGTGTTCAGAAGTGCTTCGCGCAGCTCTTGAATATAATCTGATAACTGACCATGGACTTGTTACGCACAGAACTGGTTCCGTCTTACAATATCACGTACAGCTCACTTTACATTTTTCGCTCGTGAGAGAAAATACACTACAAAGGAAAAAGCCAAGGGGAGGACAGCTGGGTCCTAAAGACGGTGAAGTTCCGTAGACAGGACACACACACACACACACACACACACACACACACACACACACACACACACACACACACACACAAACGCGCCTACACGTATACGCACACAAGAAAAGCGATTTTTATAGATTTCTATTCCTAGCAATTATGGGCAAAGGGCATATAACCAGTCAGGGTATGGATCAGCCTGTTTTGGAGAAAATCAGTGGAGCCACCCCACAATTAAAAATAAACATTTTCATAATATCAGGAACAGCGTTAGTCTAACGTAAACACAACTATGAATCTGCTTTTACATACTTCATTTACGGAGAATGTCAGTGATCCTCACTTTATTGAAAGGACAGCGTGTACTTGAAATAACTAATGCGTTATGAACAAAACTCTTACATGCAATGTCACAATGCAAAGTCTTTGTTTCTTACTAATGAGTGAATATAGAAACCCCGAGAACGAGAAGAACTGGGAATATAGAGTGATACCACCGTTTTAACCTTATGTTCATGACTGAGATAAAGATCTGTGGCTTCATCGGGGAGTTCAGAGAGCAATAGCACTTTGTGTTAATCTGCAATATTGTATGAGCTAGCTTGCTCTTTCTCTGTCTACCACTTATTTACCATGGAGGCGCAAACACATAAATAAGACAGGACACAGTGCAACAATCCTGAAAAGCTTAATCAAGGACAAGTCATGAGCTAAAACGAAGATGCTTCAACCTCCATATTAGACATGTTAACCATTCTAACAGCACTAAGTCACGCTCTCCCAACTGCGACGGCAAGCCGAGAGAGGAACGGAAAACGGCTTCGTTTCCAGGCATCGATCTGGAAGCCAAGCAAGTGGGAAGATTTAACCAAATCCGTACACTACATCATTTTTAATTCCTCACTGATCAGTTGCTAATGGGTAAGGACCGAGTCCCTCTCTCTGCTGCCCTCAGCATTAATATTTAAGTCCTGGAACGGAGCCATAATGGTCAAGTGGCCCTGAGGAGACAAGCTGGTCTGTGGAGAAGATCTGACGGTGCATATGCAGCGATACTACCAGATTTCTGCGCTGGCGCAAATGCAGTGGCGGTGTGTTTTGAAACGCAGAACAGTGATGCTGCTGTGTTTTCCCCTCTTGATCTTTTTCCACACGTCTTTTTTCTTTAATACACTAATATTCCTTTGAAAAACTAGAGATGCAAGAATGTCATAATTGCAAGCGCATATGCGGAGTACACAAATACATCAAACATCCACGCACCCACACAAACGCAAGGTGGCTAGGATAGGAGCCTTTATGTCTCACCGAAGGACTGACCATTATAAAATTTTTTGTATCCACATAGTGGCTTATAAAAAACAGCCATAATTATGTCATTTATTCTTGTGTATTACATGCAGTTGGACCAATAGCAACTGCTTAGGTGTTTCTTTTTCGCAGTGACGCGCCACGTGAAGCCTGTAACTCCACGGCAACCGTGCAAAGTTGCACACTGCAAATCACACACACACACACACACACACACACACACACACACACACACACACACACACACACACACACACACACACACACACACACACACACACACACACACACACACCAGGCCCTCGAAACTCTCGTGGCTGTCAAAATCCCAGGGGCGGACCGGGCTGTGTGGTTTTCGCTGGGCGACTGCCTAACTGGACGTGTATCTGGACGTGTATCACACACCGCCGCGTCCTCAGACGCACTAAGTGCGCTTTCTCGCAGTGTATTTGTCACAGTAATGAGCGATGGCGGATGCCGAACATGCCTCATTTCAGCGCTGACAGCGTTCACAGGGAGGATGAATCGAGGCGGTCTCCCGCGCGCCCCCCCGCCGCCGACAGCATCATCTGTCACACATGTCAGCCTCGCCACCAAAACTAACACCCATTAGCCAGGCTACCACAGGGATATTCCATTCTTATGGAAATGTCCATGCAGTCGCCGAGGACTCGTGGCTGGCACTCCAACAGCGTGCGCAGCCAGCCGCCCTCCGCCCTCCCCACCGCGACGCCCGCCTGAGCGGCAGTAGTGCTGGAGGGAGAAGACGTTGTCTGAAAGACGATGGGCTTCGACACTCAAGAGGGCTGGAAGTGCAGGGGTGGAGTGCAAGAAAGCACCAAACCTCCAGCCCAAGCCATTTTACACCCCGTGATTGTGTCAGCCGTGACCGCAAAGCGTAAACACGAGGCTGGCGAGGCCGTGCTCCCTAAACTTGGACTATTAGTAAAGCATTTTGAACTGTGTGGACCACTACGCCTTTGCAAGACCTACCGAGCAGGTTAAGAATGTCTTACAATTTCCATCCGAATATACATAAAGCAGTTTCAGACCGCTGGAATTTAGATGCATAGAAGAAAAGCAGGGAGTCCTAATACAAACATAGGTTATCTTCAACCGCCATCGCTGCTCAGTGGGAAGCGAGTGTGGGAGTCGAGACAAGATATGAAATCTTTTACCCCGCAGACGCAATTTTGATCTCCAACTAATTATATTTTCAGCTTCTACCCACATGTATTTGCCTAAAGGGGTGGCGCATATGTGAAAGATCTGATAAACAACGGCTGTGTCTCGGATATCTGACCCGGCATTTAACAGACCCCCCCCCCCCCCCCATCTGTGGCTCGTGGCACCTGAGATTCACGGAACAGTTTTTCCAGAATGCCTTTGTACGAGCTGACGGTTCCTCGTGAACGAGCTCAGGCCAGTGGACCGAGATGCTGACTCTCCTGCGTAAAGTCATGTGCAAAACGGACCGAAAGGTTATGTGTGGTTCGCTGATATGTGGGCGACTTATGTGTGGGAGAGTAAGCTAATTTGAGACCTTCATAAAAGTGGATCTTCTTCAGGGAGAGAGAAAAAAGGAAAAAGCCCATAGAAGAAGTACTCGGTGGTGAGGGGAATGTAATAGTTACCTGTTGAAGTATCTAGTGCACATTACCGTCACCACCCCATGTCAGGAATGGAATCAAACGGAAATCTATCTCTTGATCAGACACTGAGCAGAAATGTCAGGAATGTAACAGAAAACAAATGTATCACAGCAGCTGGCGTGGATCCATTGCTCTTCCCTTCTTGTCAATGTATCAGCGCTGGAATGATACATTCCCCCACACACACACACACACACACACACACACACACACACACACACACACACACACACACACACACACACACACACACACTCCAGGCGTTATGCCATAGATCTCCAGATGTTACAGTGTATGAGTAATGTCCTCAGTTTCACCTACAGCTTTATCTGCCATGTCATTTCAGTTTGGTGGAACATTTCATTCACTGTTCTGCCGTGTCATTTTTCAACGAATTAAATGAAAAAAAAAAGACGGAGCTTTGTCAGTCGTTCAAAATCATGCAGCTTACTGTAAGTGTCCCCAAAACAAATATGCCTTCAGTGATTCATCCATATCATTGACTAATAGGCACAATGCGACAATCATGTTTAATGATGAAACACTAACGTCCTAAACGCCCACAAAGAGCAAACGCGTCCAGATCGTAAAAGGCACGACAGCGCCATAACGTTCATACGTCCAGATCATAACAGGCTTAACATCTCCAACATCTCCATATCTACAGCGTGTCCTGCTCATCGAATAAGAGGTATGGAGAACCATGTGGTGAGCAATATCGACCCCATCATCGCCCTCTGCACCCCGACATTCACTCTCGTACCTTTAATATCACCAAATATCACCAAATATTGGTCAGACCTCCAACACCTGCCGCAACAGCGATGCAGTTCGTGCGAAACGGCATCTGTGCGGGAAACGCGATGAAATTAGCAACGTCGGCACGCGACAATTGTCTATCTTACAGTTTTTACCTATTTAAGTGATCGTTCTTGCAGGGGTTACAATAAAACGGTGTATGCAGTAGCAGCTTGGTGTAACAAGCTGAAATTGCAGCCATAGCTCTGGTACACAGTTGCACTGCAAATGAAATGATGTACAGTCTAAATAATGTACAATATGTTGCACACTATATAATAAAGTATATATCATACTCGAATGTGTGTGTGCACTTTTTCAGGCCCTATGATGTTCATGTCTTGTAGGCTGCCTTGGGTTTTGCTCTGATATATCGATAAGTCCACCTACAACGTATGAAAATCAAAATCTTTTTTTAAGACGGTCGTCAGGTCCATGACACCTGATCACATAACAGGTTATGGAATTTGATAATAATTTCTCAGAATTTCTAGCCTTTAAATTGCAACGTAAATGCTGAACCCTATGTAAATGAACCTTTCAAGTGTATGTTGCCATAACGCCCGAAGTGTAGACGATTAATTGTAGTGATTATGATATAGTGACCTCTGCTGGTCTGAATTATAAGTACACATTTCTGTGTGTACATAGGCCATATGTGCGTCTACTGTTGGTGGGTACCTGGTGCAATTGTTATCTGTGTCAACAGCGTAAAAAGATAAGATACTTGCTTGCTTCTGGATTTCTTTCTTTCTTGACTGCTTATTTTTTAATGTGTTAAATTCTAGTTTTTCTTTATTCACACATTAGGGGAGAGTGGGGTGAGTTGTGCCAGTTTTTACTTAAAGTGATTTTAAAGTGAGACTATGACAGTAATGCTTCCAACTAAAATATGTACATATATTTCAGGATGTGGGGCATCCCTGGAATCAGTCACTTTGGATGTGAAATATAGTATTTACGAAATACAGCTTTTTGAAAAAAAGTGGTCTCGTGGCACAACTTACCCCCAGTGCGGGGTAAGTTGTGCCATTGGAGAGAATACATTGGGGTAAATTGTGCCATTGATTACTGAAGTAAAATAATATATTTTGATCACAAGAACTGGAATGCTATATAAAAGCTAGACAAATTCAATACAAAATTACTAATTTAAGGTTTATTTAAAGTTACTTTACAACATCAAAGGCTAATTTTCTACAAGCCTATTGTGCCACATGAGCACACAAAAGATAAATTTTCTTAAACAAGGCCTAACACTTCAGAACAAAGTTCAGTTCAAAATGAAACAAAAACAGTAGCAAATATTGTTTTTTTAGCATAATTAGCATATATCTTAATTTTTCTCTTATTGATCCATTGCAGTTTACATTTACATAAGTTGAAGCTATACGCTTTAAATAAGTCCAGTTCTTTTATATCCTATTTCTTTTCCATCTATCTTTTTCTTCTCCATGTTTTACTTAAATGACATCCTGCATATGCTCATCTCCCTCGCCACCTGACCAATAGACTTCCCTTCTCCACCTCTTCACTACTCTGTCCATGTCCTCTAGAGGAGTGGAAGCCCTGCATGTCTTCCTCTTATCACTCTGTGGCATGATGGTCTATTTCTATTTTGGGTCTAAAATTAAGAATGTCACATAGTTTAAGTGATTAAATATAAGAATACAATGTACAACTACAAAAAAAACAATATGTTTAAAATATTCATAAGTGGGTGTGAGTTGTGCCACTGGCACAACTTACCCCAGGCCCTGTGGCACAAATTACCCCAACCCCACCATTTGGGAAAAAATGCATCATCCAGTAGTTTTGGGCTAACATCATGCTAGCTGCATAGACTCATAGTGTAGCTTACCAAAGTACTAAAACATGTGTAAAATGTTTTCATACTTCTCTATAACTGTTTGGACACAACAATCAAAAATCCTTGATCATAGGAATTTTACTTTGAAAGGCAAAAAACAGTTTTTTGAACTTAAAAGTGCTTTCCTCTCATGCAATGAGGATCTCTTCTTTGCAGGATGAGTAAAATGAATGTTTTTTCAAAAATTAATGGTCACATAACCAATTTCTTCTCTGGTTCACTATAAACAAGGGGTGGCACAACTTCCCCCCTGGCACAAATCACCCCACTCTCCCCTACTTGTTTTTAATAACAGGTTCTTGCAAGAACTTGTGGGAGTATAAGGAAAATCACTCAAGACCATTTTGTCGGGAAACTCTGATTCCACCCACCCAAAAACAGAGAAGATCTGGTACTACACACCCCAAAACAGAGCAGATCTGGTACCACACACCCAAAAACAGAGAAGATCTGGTACCACACACCCCAAAACAGAGCAGATCTGGTACCACACACCCAAAAACAGAGCAGATCTGGTACCACACACCCCAAAACAGAGCGTATCTGGTACCACACACCCAAAAACAGAGCAGATCTGGTACCACACACCCCAAAACAGAGCAGATCTGGTACCACACACCCAAAAACAGAGCGGATCTGGTACCACACACCCAAAAACAGAGCAGATCTGGTACCACACACCCCAAAAACAGAGCAGATCTGGTACCACACACCCAAAAACAGAGCAGATCTGGTACCACACACCCAAAAACAGAGCGGATCTGGTACCACACACCCCAAAACAGAGCAGATCTGGTACCACACACCCAAAAACAGAGCGGATCTGGTACCACACACCCAAAAACAGAGCAGATCTGGTACCACACACCCCAAAAACAGAGCAGATCTGGTACCACACACCCAAAAACAGAGCAGATCTGGTACCACACACCCAAAAACAGAGCAGATCTGGTACCACACACCCAAAAACAGAGCGGATCTGGTACCACACACCCAAAAACAGAGCGGATCTGGTACCACACACCCAAAAACAGAGCAGATCTGGTACCACACACCCAAAAACAGAGCGGATCTGGTACCACACACCCAAAAACAGAGCAGATCTGGTACCACACATCCCAAAAACAGAGCAGATCTGGTACCACACACCCAAAAACAGAGCAGATCTGGTACCACACACCCAAAAACAGAGCAGATCTGGTACCACACACCCAAAAACAGAGATCTGGTACCACACACCCAAAAACAGAGCAGATCTGGTACCACACACCCAAAAACAGAGCGGATCTGGTACCACACACCCAAAAACAGAGCAGATCTGGTACCACACACCCAAAAACAGAGCGGATTGGACAGATATCCTTGTGAGGTACCTTGAGGCCAAAAAAGCCTGTGCTTAGAAATTTACTCTGGGATGAAATACTTACATCAAGACTTCCCAAAGTTGTGGTGAGAACATTGACTAAATAGGTAGAAACACATACACAAACACACCGACTCTTTGAATCATTCTTGTGGAAGGTGAAAAATAACATTTAGGTATATATTTATTACCAGTCTTGCCTCAAATCATAATTCCCCATGTCTTCCATAAATGCTCACTGCCGGCCTTCTGTCCAATCATAATTCTTCTTGTCCTCCATAAATGGTTATTGCTAATTTCCCCTCCAATCATAATTCTCCCTGTCCTACTCCTCGTAAATATTCCCTCCAATCAGCATTCACTCTGTCATTCAACTCCACCAGGGGAGAGAACTGTATCTCAGTGCCAGGGATGGGGAAGCATCCCAATCAACTGATCATCGCTGCTCACACTGCATCAGACAGGCTGCTGTCACCTGCCCTGTTGCCGGGGCAACTAGCGTGTGAGATAAGAAGAGTGTGCCAAGGCAGGAAGAGAGACGTCTGAAGTCTTATGGTGGCCAATTAGGTGGCAGTTACAACAACAGCAGTGTGTCAAGTCTGAGTCAGCTTTAGCTCCAGAGTAAAGGACCACATGTCATGTGTCTGAAAACGAGTTCTAGCTGAAATGCAGCCTCCTAACTAAAATAGGCTATGGGACCAATAATTACATTTTGTGAAATAATATGGGTTCATAAAAGACACATCCATAGATCTGACCTAAAACCATTTAATGTGACTACAGAGATTATGCATTAGCTGGAGACGTTTTACTGTAATTGCTAATAGAAAAAAAAACAAATAAAAGAAAAAAAAAAAAAAACCAGATGGTCCAGACAAGAGAAAACAGGCAACACCACAGGCCTTGACCTGATAAACACTCAAGAATTTGGTCTGACAGAGTATAGATTTAATAAAATTAAATACAAAGAGAAGAGCTATGTTTCTATCCTATATTTCTATTATTTTTTCTTTGTTCATATCTCTGGGAAAAGGGTTTTGGTAAGAGTTGGATTGTAGCTCAGTGGTTTCATGTCACAGCGAGACGATTCCCTCGTGGAAGCAAAAGCTACAGCGCCCTCTGCAGGCCACAAGAAGAGTCACACGAAGGGGCTGTGAAGTGGGGGGTGTTCTGGAAACACCTGCTAAAGGTGAATAGATGTGGATCAAACTTTTGGGGATGAGAGACTGTGGCTCGAGTTCAGCTGTTTAGACAAGAAATATTTAAAGAAAAATGCCATTAACTATAATGCATTTTATGTATATGGTATTTTATATAGATGGTATCCATCTTTTGAATGCAATGATAGATAAATACAGAGCCACACACACACACACACACACACACACACACACACACACAGAGAGAGAGAGAGAGAGAGAGAGAGAGAGAGAGAGAGAGAGAGAGAGAGAGAGAGAGATAGATAGATAGATAGATAGATAGATAGATAGATAGATAGAACGAGAGAGATAGATAGAGAGAGAGAGAGAGAGATAGAGAGAGATGGGATGATTGAATAAGACTAAATCTTAACTCTATAACTTTGAGGACTCTTGTCAGAAAACATAAGCATTTCATAAAAATGTTAAGGAAGTGTGTCAAATACATGACCCATAAAGTCATGTATATTACCATATACTGGGTAATCACTAAGCACACAGCAGTGATGGCTTATAGACATATGTGACCTGTCCCCTACATCTACAAACGCAAACACAAAAGAGAGACCTGAGTGTGACCTTGCCAATGTTATTCTTAGGGAATTCTCTACAATTTCAATTGCTAATTCACCTCTCACTCGTTTCCAGGGAGATGGTAACTATGGTCAATTGTCACTGTGGGATTCTGCTATTCTGTGGCTCATTGGATCTGTTTATTAATAGACTACTTTCATCCAACCTTGTTCCACTCCCCCCAACAACACACACGCAACCTTAATCTACTCCCTTCCAACAACAAACAAACAAACAAACAAACAAACAAACACACACACACACACACACACACACACACACACACACACACACACACACACACACACACACACACACACACACACACACACACACACAAATAGAGAGAGAGAACTGAACCAACAAATTAAAAGATCAAAGCAGAAGATTCTGGACTTCTAATGCAAAATCTATTGTAAACTCCAGTTAACACAATGAATTTCAGTAACATATCTAAACATTTCTATATGCTTACCACATCCATCACACAGTATGATGTCAGGTGAATATGTTGCCAAACTATATAAAATAGCAAGAACATTCTTTCTGATTCCCATTTTTCTATATTTGGATGGTAATTATTCCAAATCATGTTGATTAGAACAAATGCATGTTCTGTTCCATAGGACTTATAAAGGTGTGTGTATGTTTGTGTGTGTGTGTGTGTGTGTGTGTGTGTGTGTGTGTGTGTGTGTGTAGGTGCGCACACATGCATGTGTAATAGAGGCAAGAAAATCTAGGCATTCCTAAGAAACTGTGTGTATGTGGGTGCTGGTGGTGGGAAGGGAGTGCAGTAGACATGCACCTGTGTGTGCACATGTGGGATGTGATCATGCATGTGTGTGTGCACATGTGGGATGTGATCATGCACCTGTGTGTGCACATGTGGGATGTGATCATGCACCTGTGTGTGCACATGTGGGATGTGATCATGCATCTGTGTGTGCACATGTAGGATGTGATCATGCATGTGTGTGTGCACATGTAGGATGTGATCATGCACCTGTGTGTGCACATGTAGGATGTGATCATGCATGTGTGTGTGCACATGTAGGATGTGATCATGCACCTGTGTGTGCACATGTAGGATGTGATCATGCATCTGTGTGCACATGTGGGATGTGATCATACACCTGTGTGTGCAAATGTGGGATGTGATCATGCATCTGTGTGTGCACATGTGGGATGTGATCATGCATGTATGTGTGCACATGTGGGATGTGATCATGCACATGTCTGCACATGTGGGATGTGATCATGCATGTGTGTGTGCACATGTGGGATGTGATCATGCATCTGTGTGTGCACATGTGGGATGTGATCATGCATCTGTGTGTGCACATGTGGGATGTGATCATGCATGTATGTGTGCACATGTGGGATGTGATCATGCATCTGTGTGTGCACATGTGGGATGTGATCATGCATCTGTGTGCACATGTAGGATGTGATCATGCATCTGTGTGCACATGTAGGATGTGATCATGCATCTGTGTGCACATGTGGGATGTGATCATGCATCTGTGTGCACATGTAGGATGTGATCATGCATCTGTGTGCACATGTAGGATGTGATCATGCATCTGTGTGCACATGTGGGATGTGATCATGCATCTGTGTGCACATGTGGGATGTGATCATGCATCTGTGTGTGCACATGTGGGATGTGATCATGCATCTGTGTGTGCACATGTGGGATGTGATCATGCATCTGTGTGCACATGTGGGATGTGATCATACACCTGTGTGTGCACATGTAGGATGTGATCATGCATCTGTGTGTGCACAT
Organism: Brachyhypopomus gauderio; assembly: GCF_052324685.1. NCBI lineage: Eukaryota > Metazoa > Chordata > Actinopteri > Gymnotiformes > Hypopomidae > Brachyhypopomus > Brachyhypopomus gauderio. Next base: position 9,821,497 of record NC_135221.1, on the reverse strand, counting down.
GTGGGATGTGATCATGCATGTATGTGTGCACATGTGGAATGTGATCATGCACCTGTGTGTGCACATGTGGGATGTGATCATGCATGTGTGTGTGCACATGTGGGATGTGATCATGCACCTGTGTGTGCACACATGTGGGATGTGATCATGCACCTGTGTGTGCACATGTGGGATGTGATCATGCATCTGTGTGTGCACATGTAGGATGTGATCATGCATGTGTGTGTGCACATGTAGGATGTGATCATGCACCTGTGTGTGCACATGTAGGATGTGATCATGCATGTGTGTGTGAACATGTAGGATGTGATCATGCACCTGTGTGTGCACATGTAGGATGTGATCATGCATCTGTGTGCACATGTGGGATGTGATCATACACCTGTGTGTGCAAATGTGGGATGTGATCATGCATCTGTGTGTGCACATGTGGGATGTGATCATGCATGTATGTGTGCACATGTGGGATGTGATCATGCACATGTCTGCACATGTGGGATGTGATCATGCATGTGTGTGTGCACATGTGGGATGTGATCATGCATCTGTGTGTGCACATGTGGGATGTGATCATGCATCTGTGTGCACATGTAGGATGTGATCATGCATCTGTGTGCACATGTAGGATGTGATCATGCATCTGTGTGCACATGTGGGATGTGATCATGCATCTGTGTACACATGTAGGATGTGATCATGCATCTGTGTGCACATGTAGGACGTGATCATGCATCTGTGTGCACATGTGGGATGTGATCATGCATCTGTGTGCACATATGGGATGTGATCATGCATCTGTGTGTGCACATGTGGGATGTGATCATGCATCTGTGTGCACATGTGGGATGTGATCATACACCTGTGTGTGCACATGTAGGATGTGATCATGCATCTGTATGTGCACATGTGGGATGTGATCATGCATGTATGTGTGCACATGAGGAATGTGATCATGCACCTGTGTGTGCACATGTGGGATGTGATCATGCATGTGTGTGTGCACATGTGGGATGCGATCATGCACCTGTGTGTGCGCACATGTGGGATGTGATCATGCACCTGTGTGTGCACATGTGGGATGTGATCATGCATGTATGTGTGCACATGTGGGATGTGATCATGCATGTATGTGTGCACATGTGGGATGTGATCATGCATCTGTGTGTGCACATGTGAGATGTGATCATGCATGTATGTGTGCACATGTGGGATGTGATCATGCATCTGTGTGTGCACATGTGGGATGTGATCATGCATGTATGTGTGCACATGTGGGATGTGATCATGCATGTATGTGTGCACATGTGGGATGTGATCATGCATGTATGTGTGCACATGTGGGATGTGATCATGCATCTGTGTGTGCACATGTGGGATGTGATCATGCATCTGTGTGTGCACATGTGGAATGTGATCATGCATCTGTGTGTGCACATGTGGGATGTGATCATGCATTTGTGTGTGCACATGTGGGATGGGATCATGCATTTGTGTGTGCACATGTGGGATGTGATCATGCATCTGTGTGTGCACATGTGGGATGTGATCATGCATCTGTGTGTGCACATGTGGGATGTGATCATGCACCTGTGTGTGCACATGTAGGATGTGATCATGCATGTATGTGTGCACATGTGGGATGTGATCATGCATCTGTGTGTGCACATGTGGGATGTGATCATGCACCTGTGTGTGCACATGTGGGATGTGATCATGCACCTGTGTGTGCACATGTGGGATGTGTGGGCTGTACTCACGCATCTGTACATGCACGTGTGTACTGTATTAGCACTGCATGATCAGCACAAGTGCTTAGCCCATTTGTGGATATGTGCAAATCATAACCTGAAGGAGGAAACAGTAACTATATGAGTTAAGGTTTAAAACATAAATTGGAAGAGAAAAGGCTTACCCATCTCTCACACTCAGCTAATTATGAGAGTCCACATAAAGGCTAAAAGCCTAGAGTACGCCCCTTAAGAAATCACATCTGAATAACTATTTATACAGATTTTAAATTACAGAAATCTAATGGCTTAAATAAAACCAATTTTACAGATATCTGTTATCGTCAAAATAGTTCTGTTGTAGCCACAGCCTAAAGTATTTTTATCATTATTGCTGTATTGCACCAATGATCATTTTTCTACATTATACAAAGCTCTTACATCTAGAAACCTGACTTCTGAAAACCCAGCAGGCACTTTGACCTAGTGTTCCCACACACATCTGATTATCTACATTTCTGCCTGACAATATTGCATATTCATACATTGGGGAGCTTATGTCAGCCATGCAAATAAATGAGCTTTGAACAAAAATTTTGGGTGATCTTGAAGAACAGCAGAACTCTGAAGCCCTTCGCATTTATTATAAATGTTGTTCTGCGTTTGTTATAGCACATTGGTTCTTCTGCAGTCAGTATTACAGTCAGCCTCAGTGCAACACACAACATTTAAAGCACTTACTTTAAGACACTCAGAGGGTTGAATGAGGGCGTAGGAGAGAGAGGAGAGAGAGAGAAGTAGGAACAGAGAGAGGAGGTAAGATAGCAAAGAGACAGAGAGAGAGAGAGAGAGAGAGAGAGAGAGAGAGAGAGAGAGAGAGAGAGAGAAGAGAGAAAGAGAGATAAGAGAGGTCAGAAAAATGAAAAACGAAGGAGGCTTGACTGTTCTGTCCTGCACCATTTTCTTCCTGAGCACAGGACAGTTGTTCCCCATCAGGACTGAACGGGCTTGCGGTGCTTTTCTGTAGCCGCTGCAGCTCCAGAGTTCAGAGCAGGATGTGTTTTAAGAGGTTAATGAATGCAAAGGCTTCACTGTGTGTATGCAGCTCCACAGTGTGTCATCAGTTCTGCAGCGATGTCACTGCTCGACGGAACATTGCTGCTATATCGGGAGTGAGTCTGATTGCACAGCTCAAAAAGGGGAATGAGACCTCAAATCCCATGTTTTCATAGGAAAGGTTTGCTTGACTAAAAGAAAATATCCTGTATTAATGATACACTGCAACGTCCCCAAAATCCAGCGCTATGTGTTTGTGTCTCCAAGGCACATGGTGTCATGAATGAAATATTGTGTTAAATGTAATGTATAATATGTATGAAAATGGTCACGAGGTCAACTTTGATATAAGAGTGTTAGAATTCTTAATCCATAACTCAGTGTTTCCAGCATATTTACCTTCTTCCATTGGCATTGTTTATTCTTCTTTGTTTATTTGTTAATTATTTATCTTCCTTCACTTCATTTACTGTAATATTAAGCTGAAAATACGTGAACACAGAGCATATGTATCTAACGGGCATGTTTATTGTAGTCTTTGAACGGTCACCTCAACTTTATAAACCGGGTGAGGCACCACTACTGTATATGGCATTTCTAAGGTGATTACCTTGCATAGAGCAACAGTAAATCATATTCCTTTGACTACAAAACACAAAGTGTATATGATTCATTTTTTTTTTACAAAGACATTCGATTAATGATGCAACTATATACATGAAGCTGTTATATCATTCCTCTTGGTCACAACACGACCTCACAAAAAGAAAGTCCCCAAGCGTGTACAGCAATGGTTATTCCCCGTGAATCTTTTTGGGTGCAGTCCTAGGATATTTGCTGGATATTTCTTCTCACGGGGACAGTGAACACAGTTTGACTTGTGGCTTGTGCGTTGCCTAAATGAAGACGGGCCTGCTGCAGGACTCTGGTTCTCCTGGACAGTGGTGGTGGAAGTTCTGTACCTCTCTCTCCTCCCTCTGAGAACCTGCAGCCAGCATCTCTGGCGTCCTTCAACAGTTCGATCGGCTATAATAATAGAATCTATGCGACAGATGTATGGGGGAAAATAAATAAATAAATAAAAATATGAACGGAAGGTTATTAAAAGTAAAAGGAAACAGGGCAAGCTGCTGAATGGAGCAGTTTATCATATTAGCACACACATGGGTTCGTCTGGCAGAGGTGAGGTTCTTATTGGGCCGTGCTAGGGTAAAATATTCCAACCTGTCAGGTCAAGCATTAGCCGAAAGCAGCTGCTCTGCTGTGAGGCCTGCGCGTGAGATAAAGAGAGTTGGGCCGAGGGGAGACGGCGTGGGCGTCAACGGTCCCCAGGCTACCAGCTCCGGGATTGGGCCGGCGAGGGAGGGCTGGTCGCAGTGTGACCCTCAGCCAAGAAGAGGGGGAGAGGGAGGAAGCCTCCCGTCCTGAAGCTGGCAGGCTAATGAGAGTGTGTCAGTGAGTGAGAGACTACGGGCGCTTTTGTCTGTATGCGTAAGTGCGTGTGGGAGATGTGTATTTGTGTGTGTGTGCGTGCACGTGCACGTGTGTGTACGCACGCTTTGGAGGGGTTACAGTGAGGGCACAAAGTCAATTTCACACTCAACTGCCTTTCTGGGAAAGCCAGAAACAGCAGACATTTTGATCACTGACCGCTCCATCAGGCCACTGATAGCTTTGTCCATAAACTACACAAAGAATGGCCTCTATTTACACACACACACACACACACACACACACACACACACACACACAGGAAAGGAGAGAGAGAGAGAGAGAGAGAGAGAGAGAGAGAGAGAGAGAGAGAGAGAGAGAGAGAGAGGGAGAAATGACAAATGAAGAGGGAAGCAGAAAGCCGAGGCAGGGGCGTAGAAGTGTAAGAAGCCTCCAGGTGCCTTGTATAAGTGACACTTCCCCAGCAGAGGTAAGCATGTGGAACAGTGTAGCCCCCCCCAAGGGATCTTCCACTACTAGGTTAAACACCCACTTAGCGCTTAGCCTATAGGCCCGTGACTCAAACAGAGCAGCACCAAGGGGAAAATATCAGAAAGAAGAAGTAAAAGCTTTTCAGCGCAGGGGAACCTCTCACTCCCAAGGTCCTCCCTCTAATGAAGGAGAAAGGCCTAAAGGCCCCACACTCCTGCTCTGATTCATGGGTTTGTGATGGACAAAGGCCAGCGTCTTTATTGATTTATTTATTTGTTTTGATTAATCCCATCGACTGAAGGATGCTAAACGGCCTGGGTGATCAATAATGCTGTAATTAGAGGACGAGAGAAGGTAGTGGATGTTTGCAGTGGTAACTCCAGGCCTGCCGTAACCCATGGGTCTGTACGCTGTACATGGGTCTGAATGTGGGCGTGGCCATACTACTCATATCATACGTATACACCATCTATTCCTTTGGAAAGTTTGGGGGTCTTAAAATGTTAGTGGTGCGATCAGTTTTTTTTTTTTTTCATCTCCAAACAGTAGAAGTACAGAATCACAGGTCTGCTATCACATTTCCTACTACTGCAGATTTCCAATCAGGGCCCTAATCGTTTAGGGACAAATAATTACAGTGGTCTCGTTCCTGGTGAACAAATTCACTAATGTGATCTGATGCCAGTGTATGTGTATTGCTCTCAGTACTGGCTTTTCTACAACACCGTGATTACCTTGGGTTCCAGATCTAATCTACTCCAGGACACTGCACTACTATACGTCACTCTGGACAACACCGTCATCTCAATGCCATATGTGCACATGTAAATGACAATGAAAACAGAACAATAGAGAAAAAAAACTGTTGAAATGTTAATTTCAGACAGTTATGGTTGCCGAGATGAGAGTGATTATATATATATATATATATATATATATATATATATATATATATATATATATATATATATATATATATATATATATATATATATATAGATAGATAGATAGATAGATAGATGTGAAATAAAGGAGAAGGAAAGTTGGACAGTGGGTACAATATAAAACAGTGCCATTATGGCTAGTCCACTGCAGACCTTAAAAAACACATAAAGAGTTTGTCGAAGTCCCGTAGCAATCAAATCCCTCCATTAATGTCCCCGAAGAAGTTCGACTCCATTTCCCTCATGTGTTCAGATGATGTGGCCACCCACAATATCCTGTCCTTATATCACAGCAGGGGTAGCTGACTATTTCCTCAGAGATATCTACGAATATTAAGCCTTGATGTTACATAATAATCTAAAATTAAAAAAGAATGTCACGTAGATAGTTCCCATGGATATTTATGTCATTCTAGTCAGTCATGTCAGAAAGATAATTTGGGCATGTCAGTAAAGAACATTAGCATTCTGTGAATAATGAAGTTTTAAACCATATGGTGCATTAAATCTGTGCTATGAATATTCAAACAGATAATACCATTAGCATTAGTCATTCTTCCTAGCTTTCAAAAAAAATCTCACATATCATCCATACTGCTATCAGAGTAACATACTTCAGAGGAACTAAAACCGGATAGGAAAAAGCAACCATTCACCATGTATGAGATGATCTGTTGATAAGAGTTTATAAGAACCGATCTGTTTAGTACGCAGTGTAATTATTCCTACGTGAAGAAGGGGAATAAAAAGACAAAGAACAGAAAGTTGTGCGTTCCCCGTGTCTCAAAAACAGCACAATGAGCCATGCACCTACACGCTTCTCGACAAGCACTGGCCACACAGAGCACCTCCTAACAACGAGGATCCCCATTGGCCGGGACGTCCCACTGGCCGGACTGTTTACACGTACATAAACCCAAACCAAAAATCGATGTGAAGAAGCCAGCCAGGAAACACATTCAGTAAGTGAATCTTCAGAAAACATCTCTATACAAAAATAGACTAAGTGGTGGTGATTTTGCTTTTTCTGTTTCTATTTTCAATTTCACTGGCGATATCCCTGCAGTTGTGAGTTCTACAATAAACTTGTCTGGCGTTTTACAGCCACTTGAAGGTGCCAGATACATTTAAGGTCCAGTCCGGTGAGAGTGCGAGGACTAGGAATGCCTTTACTATGCGTCCGCCTGAAGGGACTCTTTGACAATCACTTAAATTATGTTTCCCAATTCTTCTGAGATGCTTATCCAACTTGCCTTTTTTTTGCTTGTTTACTTTGTGAACTATGCTTAAGGTCCTAGTAATGATTTTGAATGTGCTTGACCCAATCCTTTTAGGAAATATTGCAAAATCAAGTCAGGTGTGATTAGGCTCCTCGTGCTTCCATGGTGTCTTTAGATAAGTACACAACCCAATACACCATGTTAAATGCCCCAAAGGAAACTGGGAAAAGGATGCGTGCATATTTGTCAATCTTGCTGGTTCCTCCGGCTGCGGGAGCCGCAGGATGAACACACCCCGAAGGCTTTTCCGTTTTCTGGATGTTCTCAAACTTTGATCCTAAAACGTGGTGAAGGGAGACAGAGCCAGTGGATGTAACGGCTGACGACCGCTCGGGGTCGGTTGGTGTGGTGGGCGGAGCCGGGGGCGTGGTCTTAGAAGCGGAGGCTGCCGGAATCACACTGGACTGAGTGGAGGATTTGGGGTAGAGTCGCGATTGGCCGGAGGAGGTGCTTGTCGTGCCAGTGGTGGGTGATAATTGGCTTGTCTGGGGCTGTTTGGACACGGCCATGGAGGGCTTGCTGGAGACGCCGGATCTTTGGCTGCTCTTGGACTCGGGCTGAGCTGTGGAGTTGATTCGCTTACGCAGGTTGCCATTGGTGTCTGTGATTTGCTGTGAAAACAGAGAAACAAAGTCAGAAGTTTAGCTTGGTCCTCCTCTGCATCGTTCCACGAAATGCTTCTTTGAAAACAAAACAGAAATCTCGCTACCTTCTCATCGCACCAGCAATATTGGTATATTAAGCCCTTCAGATGGTCTTAGATGATCAAAGAACTGAGAGTGATTTGGTTTTGGTCTCTATCATATTTTTATGGAGGGCATCTGAAGTTATTTTAAATTACGCCTCACTTGTTAAAACATTTAAAAGAATATATTGCCAAAAGAAACACTATAATCTATTATTCAGATTGCAGGGTATAATCTATAACCTAGCGTTCCACACTGAGAGCCAAAGGGTGGTTTATAACCTCATTTTGTGGTACATTTGAGATACTCAGTGCTTCGCTGGCTAATTTAAAGATGTTAAGTGAGATGTATGATGAAAAAAGATTCACTTTTATTCAACTGCAAATGATTCTGCAGTCTCTAGTGAGGCATCACTTCCAGGAAGAGCTATCCACAGGCCGATTTTTCATGCTAATGCATTGGTAGGAAGCTTTTTGTGTGTTTCGGTACAGTCTGTGGGAGGAAGATGGAGGCGTGTGGAACTGTACTACCCAAACAGCTTACACAGCTTACATCACACTGCATGAAGAGAGATAGAGAGAAATGCATGACTGCAGTGTGTGTGCGCGCGCGCGTGTGTGTGTGTGTGTGTGCGCGCATGTGTGTATGTATGTGTGTGTTTAGCACTTTAGGGAATGTCTTTATAATAAGAAGAAAACATGAATTATATTTAGTCATTGGGCTGGTTCTTATGAGGTACAACATTTTCCTTCTTAGGATGCTTGTTTATTTAGTTGCTGTTACGCATAACTGTGTGTGCGTCTGTATGTGAGCACGTGTGTGTGTGTGTGTGTGTGCGTTTGTGTGCTTATGCCCTTGTTGGATGATACCCTTGGGGCCCCTCATGGCCGCCGGACACCCTTGGGATACTTCTGTGAGTGTGTGAGAGCAGAAATGCTCGGGCCACCAACCTGAACGCTACTCTCAGCATTTCCAAATATGACATAAATGTCGGTGGTTGGAATTTACTGTCTTTATTAGATGCCTCAACGCCTCTATAGTACACTCCACTGCTGAAAACCCATGGAACATACACGGTGTGTGTACGTTTCTTTTCCCATATGTACTGGTCCAATTTGTTCATATTTTCCCAATGCATCCTCCGAAGCAAGAACAGCAGACATGTTTAATTGGTGCTCCGTGTGGTGGGTTAGAGACGGAACAGAGAGAAAGAGAGCTTAAAGTGCAAAAACCTATACAGATGTGCCCTGAGCATGTTGCCATGGAAACCCGTTAATCCACTGTCCGTGTGGTCCACTAAAGTACCGTCTGGCACACATCATTTCTTGCTGGGATTTTCTTGTCATAAAGCTCTCGGAGGAGGCCAGACAGCAGTGATAAAAGCACGCCATTTCTGTCTTTGAGGGAAAAAACACAGCATAAAGCAACACTGCATCATCTCAGGTCACCCAGTTAAAATCTACATTTTACAGTCACACTATGTAATCTTATACAGGATGGCATTTGCTTACATTTACTGACATTAGCGTTCTTTACTGTCATGGCGTGTCAGGTGGAATGCTACAGGGCAGATTAGGTCAGAACCATACATGTAAGCATTGCTCTCACGGAGGAAGAGAGAGATAGAGAGTGATAATGGGAGAGAGAGAGATAGAGAGTGATAATGGAGAGAGAGAGAGAGAGAGAGAGAGAGAGAGAGAGAGAGAGAGAGAGAGAGAGAGAGAGAGAGAGAGAGAGAGAGAGAGAGAGAGAGAGAGAGAAGGAGTCTGTATCCCAGACATATATTAACCCTGGTGTTGTATCAAATTGTAGTGACAATGGTGAGTCACAACTGAAATTATATTTTAGTTTAGGCTTGGGTTTAATTTGGATCTGGAAAACTGGGTTCCAATGCTTAAATAAACTGGCAGAGACATTTGTGAGGAGAACACGATTTATTTAAAGGCTTCCTTGAGTCAGACTGAAAACTGGTGGGTCCTGCAGTTGTGAGCGTGCAACTTGTAAACTTGGATGTAAGCTCACATACATGATCTCTACAGTGATATAATAAGGAGTAAACCATGATGAATCCCATCATTCCTCTCATCCACTCATGCTGCTCTGCTTTCCTTATACACCATCAGAAGGCTCACAGTCACAACCCAGTTCGTCCTTGCTGCATTTAATGATCTAATCTATCTTCATTGTGAAACCATTCAGCTGGAACAATCTTGGACTTTTGACCTCTTACTGATTTCAAGGGAAAGCCAGACAAACCATGAAGTATTTATTTACCCGATAAATGACATCAAACATAGGCACTATCCCAATATGGTGGACGAATGAATGGTGATGATGGTGATGATGGTGATAACGGTGATGACGGTGATGACAGTGATGACAGTGATGGTGGTGATGACAGTGATGGTGGTGATGACAGTGATGGTGGTGATGACAGTGATAACGGTGATGACAGTGATAATGGCGGTGACAATGATGACAGTGATAACGGCGGTGACCGTGATGGCAGTGATGACGGTGATGGTGATGATAACAGTGATGGTGGTGATGATGGTGATGATGACGGTGATGGTGGTGATGACGGTGATAATGGTGATGATAATGGTGATGGTGGTGATGACGGTGATGGTGGTGATGACGGTGATAATGGTGATGACAGTGATGGTGGTGATGGTAGTGATGACGGTGATGGTAGTGATGACGGTGATGGTGGTGATGGTGGTGATGACGGTGATAATGGTGATGGTGGTGATGACGGTGATGGTGGTGATGACGGTGATAATGGTGATGGTGGTGATGATGGTGATGACGGTGATGATGGTGATGGTGGTGATGACGGTGATGGTGGTGATGACGGTGATGATGGTGATGGTGGTGATGACGGTAATAATGGTGATGGTGGTGATGATGGTGATGGTGGTGATGACGGTGATGATGGTGATGGTGGTGATGACGGTAATAATGGTGATGGTGATGATGATGGTGATGGTGGTGATGACGGTGATGATGGTGATGACGGTGATGACGGTGATGGTGGTGATGGTGGTGATGACGGTGATGGTGGTGATGACGGTGATGACGGTGATGGTGGTGATGACGGTAATAATGGTGATGGTGATGATGATGGTGATGGTGGTGATGACGGTGATAATGGTGATGGTGGTGATGACGGTAATAATGGTGATGGTGGTGATGATGGTGATAATGGTGATGGTGGTGATGACGGTGATGGTGGTGATGACGGTAATAATGGTGATGGTGGTGATGACGGTAATAATGGTGATGGTGGTGATGACGGTGATAATGGTGATGGTGGTGATGACGGTGATAATGGTGATGGTGGTGATGACGGTGATAATGGTGATGGTGGTGATGACGGTGATGGTCACTACACCCACCTGCAGAACTTCCTCTGTGTCTTTGCTCTTGCTGGATGGTGCGGAGCTCCCAGTGTCTGCAGAGCTGCTGGCGGCGGCCTGCTTCCTCTTGGCCCGCTCCGCCTGCACGTTGGTGAAGTAGTTGACGGCGGCGAACTCGATCAGGGCGGAGAAGACGAAGGCGAAGCAGACGGCGATGAACCAGTCCATAGCCGTGGCGTAGGAGACCTTGGGCAGCGAGTGGCGTGCGCTGATGCTCAGGGTGGTCATGGTGAGGACCGTGGTGATACCTGAAGATCAGTAGAACCACATGTGGTGACAAACAAAATGGACGTCATTGAAATTTGGATAAGATCATGAGAAAAGGTGTTTGTAGAAAGGCGAGGTGTTAGTGGGCTTGTGATGGTTATGGTCAATGGTGGTGATAAAATATCCAACACATAGATTAAACCATTGGAGTCAATGGGAATTAAACAGGGTTACCTGTCCTCCTAAAGAGTCTGATTTAAATTATATAAGACTCTTATGTTTCCCAATATTTCCTGACACAACAGGACGGACGTTGTAACACTCCAGCCCCCTGGGTCTGACAGAGCTCTGCATTCATTAGAAGATCTTTAATTCAGCAACACTGAAGAGCATTCAGCTGTAATTTAAATACTGCACATGCAAAGCACCTTTCCTTCTGGATCACCTCAGTAGCAAGAAATCTTGCCACAATTGTCCTTGTCCATCACCCAATAATAAAAAAAAACTCAGAGTCATCCAGTTCTGTTCCTCACTGCGGCTTGCAGGAGCACTTCCTTTGACTGTGTTCACGTTGCGTAAGCCTCTGCCTTATGGTCTGGATGCTGCTAAAGGAGCTCGAGAGCTTCAGTGTTGATGTTCTTCTGACATCTTTGCTATCTCTGCCTTTGGGCCGGACCGGCTCTTCGGAGCCCGTTCAGACATCTGATCGCAGGGACACACTTGGACACAATGGGGGTGAACGTGAACAGATGCACTCAACACTAACAGGGAGCGATGCCAGGAATGATGGGATAGGGACCGGGGCCAAAGTCACCATGAGGACGGAAAATGCGGTATTTAATGAAGGTGCCTGCTTATAGCAGATAGTACTCTTGAATAAAATAACCTAGAGTATTAAGGAATTTTAAAACGGCCCAGACTGTGGACAGATTCACTGCGCCAGATGACATGCAAAAATAACATGCAGCAAAGATCTAAAACCACAAGGTGGCGCCCCTAATTCATTCTTAATTAAAATTAAAAAGTTGGAAGAGTATATCTCCCTGAACAGAACCCTGGCATCAAGCATTGAGCGTGCCAGACTTTGAGTCACAAACACACACTGACACACACACACTCAAACACACACACATGCGTGTGTGCACGTATGCACACATGCATACTCACTTGCAAACATGCGCACACACACATACACAAACACACACTCACACACGGGTGCCAGAACACACATGCACGCACACACACACACACGCACGCACACACACACACACATACAAAAAGTCAGCCAACATACCCCTCCTCCTCTTCCTCCTACACACAAATATACACACACAAACACAAAGGGAGCCAGCACTCCCCCCTTCCTCCTACACACACACACACACACACACACACAAACACACACAAATAGACACACGCAAATTTGAAAAAATTAGTCAGTAGGCAGAGGCTCTGGTATGATATTCATGCACATGAACACACAGACCACAAAACATATTTAGAGACCCAAGAACATACATAACCATCCAACCCCCCCTCAAAAAACACACACACACACACACACACACACACACACACACGCACACACACACGCACACACACACACGCACACACACCAAAAAACCTTTCTTGCTCACTTACAAAATGCGTTTTCGTCAGCCAACTGGCTTATTAAATTGGCCGTTTCAAATGAACACAGGCACAGTGTAAAGGCGTGTGCACTGGACTGCTTCACACTGCACTGGCTAATTATCGTCTTCATCTACCGCCTCCTTCTCTCTCTGGAAGTTTCCCACACTCGTGTTTGCCACGTGCAGAAGGCTCGTCAGTGTGTCACGGGCCTCGTTTGGCCAGAGGCCCCGCACATGTTCTGGTGCTGCAGACCCACAGAACCTCGATCTCGCTCTCCGCCACGCAACCCGTCTTCCCCGGGAGCCGTCAGTATCGTCGTCCACTGACCTCACATAGATGGCGGTACAGAAGGTCACGGGGGCGTGTCCTGGCACGGCCGTAGAAGAGCTCACCGCTCAGAATCATCCGCAGCAGAGCTGAAGGCGAGGAGAGCTGCTACACGCAGATTCGGTGCGTAGGAGCGCGCGTGCAAACCCACCCTCCCTCCGCGTTTACACCACTCGCTAATGGCACGTGATTAAACGGCTCCCAAACGGCCTTGTCCTATGAAGAATTCCTTGTACTTCCTTCTTAAGGGACCTTTGGAGACTCGATGCAATAAATGATTGCAGGAGAAGTTTGCAACGCACTGAGAAAACCCGAAGCAAACCGGGTGGGAGAAAAGCTACGAGCTGCCACCGAGTGCCCCCGCGACAGGCCGAGACGGCCACGTGCTTCGGGTCCCGCCCCTTAGCGCTGTCTCTAAACGCTGCCCTTAGTCTCACGCAGGTGTCAGTAAGCACACGTTGGTGCCAGACTCGTGAGCCTGCCCGGCTGGCCTCACTCCCAAACACACCGCACTGCGAGCAGACAAGGGAGGGGGGAGGGGCCATGCAACACTCGCCCATCAAAGAATGAGAGCGTGCTATTCTCAGCTTCTCTGTTGCCCCAGGTAAAGTTTAGCAAGAAACAGGAGGTGTGTGTGTGTGTGTGTGTGTGTGTGTGTGTGTGTGTGTGTGTGTGTGTGTGTGTGTGTGTGTGTGTGTGTGTGTATGTGAGCCAGTGAGACTGTGTGTGAAAGTGAGAGAGTGAGAGAAGAGAGAGAGAGAGGGGGGATAAGAGAGAGACTTTTCAAGTCTATAGACATACCTTTTTTAGCTTAAGAACACATGAACAGTCATTAGAGCATGAGATAGTGTACGTGAGTGAAAAAGGGCAGTAACACTTCTCTCTCAAATCCATTCCTCTTCTGCGTTTGAATGAATATGCATGAGAATACAAGAATGAAATGTTTATGGAACTGAGAGAAAAACTTGGAATATTGTTGAAGTTTTGTGAGTGATACTCACCGAAGACAGTTCTGGCTGGCACAGATTCCTTGTTTATCCAAAAGGACACTTGGGAAAGGATTACTGTCATGATGCAAGGAATGTATGTCTGAATCATAAAGTAGCCCATTTTCCGTTTCAAGTGGAAGTAGACAGTCATAACGACATATTCACCTGAAAGAGTTGAACCCAAGAGGCTGATCTGAGTGTTAGTGCTGGAAACATGTACATTTGCTGAACTAAAGCAAATATATGATAACCACAGAAATGGGTACACATCAAACACAAACTGCTGAAATGTTCAATTGTACATTGCAATAAAATCTAGTGTGTTCACCAATTTCATTTACAGTTATGTGTTATACTGTTTAGTGTTATAGTTACAGTTATGGTTCATGGATACAAAAATTTAAATTTAATAATAATAACTACAATAGTACAAGTTTAAAATGCTCAATAAAAACAATCTTACCCATATACATTAATACTTCACATTCCAATCAATAAAAGAAATATAAATGTACTATTGTGATATTAGTAATTGTTGATTATAATCAACAGAAGTCATTAGCAGAGTGATAGATTGTGTGCATAAGGTCTGAAGGTTTAGAGCTTTAGAGGGCTGTAATGTGACACCCCCCCCCCCCCAAATAAATAAACAAGCAAAGAATATCACAAATTATTGCATTACCTAATGTAACTATTGTTCCAACCAAGCGGCTGGACTGAAGTATGTGGTTAGACAGAGGTCTGCAATAAATCTTAAATTTACCATTACCATTTACTGTAGAATCATCTACATGACTTTATGGTATGAATTTATATTTTTCCTCATATGGTGTTTAGAAAGATGTGGATGAATTCACTGTTGTGACCATAAAGGTACAATTTACACATTGATGAAAGGCCTATGTAATTAAATAACCTCAGATTATTTCTTCCACTAATGTATAACATATGTAGTAATTTATGAAATTATATCCTTTACAGAGATAAAGAGAGAATGTAGCAACCTCAAGGCCTATAATCACCACCTTCAACAAAGCCACTACGAATGCACGTTGAACTGTGCATTTCTTTTGCAGCAGAAAGTCAAACGTCTGTACCTGTGATAGACTTGATGGTTTCACTGGAAACGGTTTGTCCAATCAGATCGTACTGCACGAGACTGGAGGATTCAGGAGGAACTTCCACCGAGTGCTTCGGCCCTTTGGTCCACGTGTAGATCATCTCCGTCTTAGGGTAAGCGTCTGAGAGACAGCGCACAGTCATGATGAGGGCATCCGGGGACGGGCACAGTGTGAGGGACAACGGGCCAATGAGAACGAGGATGAGAAATGAGTGGAGCGAATGAGGAGAAGAGACAGTGGTCTGTGTGAGTGTAGGGAAGGGGGGGTGACAAAGGCCAGAAGCTTCTAAGCATGCCAGACGATATCAAAGTGTGCTGCGATGTATTTATGTCAGTGTTAAGCACGCGTGATGGTTTCAGGACGTGGTCGTTTACTGTCTGCGCGCCGCTGTGTCCCATCCACAGTGTGTGCGTCAGCACTCTAACCCAGGCAGGGACGTCACACACGCGGCTTCACACTGTGTCTTGCAGCTGTCTCTACACAGTGAGGATCACCGTTCTGCGTGCTGGTCACAAACAGGAGTTCTCCAGGAGTAAGGAGACCCGCTGGGGTGCGGCTCTAACTACCAACAGCCAACTGAAGGTGTGGTCATGTGGTGAGGGGCTGGATCTGATGGGCATGCCAGTTTCCATGGTCCCAGTTCTCCTGTCCTCCTTTGAGACCATCTCTCCTTTTTTGATCTCTCCATCTCTCTTTGTCTCTCCATCTCTCCACTTCCTCTTTCTCTCTGCGCTACAGAGCCGAAAAAGTGCGAAATCGGAGCAAAACACTCACCACCATGGAGGTGCGTGTACTCTAGTGTGTGTGTGTGTGTGTGTGTGTGTGTGTCTGAGCAGGGGTTTAGGAGAACAATAAGTTGTAAGAGAAGGTAATCAGACTTTGAGAAGTAATCGGGAATGAGAGACCATGGCAACCAGAGAAACAAAAGCAACACATAAACCCCAGAAGAATGGAGAAAGGAGAGAATAGAATGACAAAGGTGAAGGATAGCAATGCTTGAATAGACCGCTGGTGTCCCAGGGCAACACAGGGAACCGTGGCGACCTTCTCGTCTCCTCCAGACTCCCTCAGCTCTTGGGCTGTCTACTGGCCCGCATGCCCGCAGGCCCGCCGACACAGACGGCTGAGGCCAACTTTTCCCCCAAAGCCAAGGCCATCTCTTAACCCCACCTTCACCACCCAAGAAATCACACCTTCTCCTCCACAATGTCACTCTCTAAAGGCTCGGGCGGGGGGAGGAGGTTCTGAAAACCCTTCTCTCGAGTCGAGTTTTCCCTTCCCCATCTCCTCAACTGATTCTATCTCTAAATCTGTCAGCTTGCGATGATAAAAGCCCCACGCTGGGCACCAACCACAGATTATTCCAGGGGAAATGAATTTTCCCTCTCCTTCTTCTTTTTAGCGTTTTCGTTTTGCTGACTGACCGTCATGAGGGCTGTTGCTGATATAATGATTCTTTGTTCCGTTTTGAGCAGATCTCATTTGGTATTTACTCGCTTTTGCAGTGGGAACAGTAATTATTCCTCCTTCCTGGTGAACCTGTCTCATGTCCCTGCATGTGGGCATCTCTGGAGGTACAGCGCTACCAAACAAGGTAGTTTGCCTCTACATTTAATTAGTGTATTCAAATGTGAAGCACTACAGAACTGTCCATTTACTTTTGAGCAGCGAGAGAAATATTTTCGGGGACGTCACATCCTGCAAAGGAAGCCATACCCAAAGCACAACTTTTCTACTTAAGCAACTTTTGGTCTGATCCTCCCTAAGAGAAGTCTTTTCCCTCCCTCCAATTAGAAGCAGTCTTCCTCTCAAGGACGGGGAGCTCACAGAGGTTTTGAAGCTACAGAGTGTTCTCGTTCGCCCTTACTCTCACTCTCTAAAGGATGTCATCCTGTGGGTGTTTGTCAGCTTTTTACCACAGATTTCAAATAGATATTTGGCTTTATACATTAATCACTGAACACCTGAATTATTTTGGTGATATTTATGTTGCCGTTTGCACATGATATTTTAAATATTTACTGTAAATTGTGATGTTGATTCTAAAAATAATTAGCTTTGTTTGCCTCGACTTTACTGAACATAGTGGACAAGGTCAGATGATTCATTATCAGTAACACTGCACACCCACTGCACTACAGCAAACTTACAGCTGCCAAATTTGAGAGGACAGGAATGGCCATCCATTGGAAAATCCACCAGCTTCATTGGACACTCTGCACTAATCGTCAGCCTGTATAATAACACACACACACACACACACAAACACACACACACACACACACACACACACACATACAATGTCAGAAAGATGTTTGAACCCCTAAAAGAATTGCTGATGTTCATTTCAGTCTGCATGTGATTGTACCTCATGGTATACAGTATTGTTCCGTTCCTCATGATACGGAAGAGTTTGTTGGGGGCAGTCATGTTATGGGCCACCGATCTTTTGCCGTTCCTGAAGAACGTGTCAGGAGTCCACACTTTGGTCACCATCAGGTTGTTCAGCCGAAGGATCTCCACTGGCCCCTCATACCTCAGTCTGCGGTCGATCCAGGTCTGCCGAAAAAACACGTCCATCGTGTATTCCTGAAACAGGGGGAGCCAGAGCCTCCTTTGATTCTAGCGACCTCTCCAATCACGAATGCCCATACAGGCTTTAACAGCAAATGCCACAGCAATAATGTAAAGGAAGGTGTTACCTGATTCCTTATGATCGATGAATAACAATGAACAGCAGTCTCTAAATATGACTGCAGTTTCTTCTCTGAATAACTCAATTTGATGTGTTTTGTTATAGCTAATGCACATAAGGAGAACTGCAAAATCGTCACTGGAGGTGTATAAACACTTCAGGGCACTATTCCAGCATCTTCACCAGTAACTGCTGACTGTCATGGTACCTGTTGGCCTGTTGGTTAGCTGCAGGCAGCATGTGAATCCGTTTCATTACACATCATGTCTACATGACAGGTGATGTGTCATAGTCCAGGTTTGATGCATACAGAGCATATCAGATATCAGCAGAAAAAGCAGCCTAGTTATTTTTAAGATGAACATGAATCAACACGTGCACACACACACACACACACACACACACACACACACACACACACACACACACACACACACACACAATCATATTTTGTACATACCATTTCCACATCAGACACTGGGCCAAAACTGGTTACATAGATATCTGTCTTCACCTCAGTCACCGGACCTGTTGAGGAATGGGCACCTCATTAATTCTCCGATAAACTCAAGTTCCAATGTTCAAGTGCTTCAATCTTATGGGCTATGGCTTGCAAAACTGTTTCATGGCATAAATCAGCCCATAGTGATAATAAATTTACAATCATATTTTGGATTTGAGGGCCTCATTTCAACAGCTCTGGGCTAAAAGTTATTCACTCTGAACGAGTTACTGCAGAATACGGCTTCACTGTAGTAAAGCCAATTACGTAAAAACAAGCAACAACAATCAATGCAGTCTTAGATCTATTAGTGGAATCTTAGATCTATTAGTGGAATCTTAGATATATTAGTGGAATCTTAGATCTATTAGTGGAATCTTAGATCTATTAGTAGAATCTTAGATCTATTCACAGCTACAGACTGCTTTGTGAAAGGCTTTATTCCAGGTCTGGCTACTTTGAGCTTGCGAGTCATAACTGCCTCATTAAGATTTGCTCTAGCTGTTCACACACATATCTAATCACGTCAATTGATCTTAGCTTTCCAGTTCCTTGTTTTTCAAGACCGTTGGCTGTCCTATGAATTTTTTTGTATATGTAACGTCTGCTGTGTGTAATGACAGTGATTTTTGGGTTTTCTGTAATAATCACACTTGTGTCCTACCTTCCGCCTGCTGTGTTTATGTGCATATAACATAAATAGTGGACCTAGAAAATATTCAGGGGTTTTAAAAATGCATCTTCACGTCACTGCCTCTTGTGTCCAAGGCTCAGTCTGTGTTTCAAGAGGGCAAAGCATCTCACATCTCTGCGTGTGCTGTTCTCGAACATTTAGTGCAACCGCTTCTTTGTTGCTTTGCCACATGGCTGTCCTGAAATCACTAACGGAGGCTTTGAACCTGCCATCCACATAAAAGCCTCTGATGTTAATTCTCTCCTTTCTCAGACGTGGAACATAATGAATGATGCATCTTTGATCTATCTGTACATGTTCTTGGAGTGGAGTGCTCGTTCGGTTCTAGACATTAGGGGGTGGGCTGATTTGGAATGCCAAACAGATAGATAATGTTTCGGTTTATGGGTGCATCAGGCATATGCTGCCTCAGATTAACCCTCCATCTGAATGTTCTAAACGGAAACAGATTAAAAAAATCCACTTATATTCTGCTGCCAAGTTTGGAGCCAAATCAGCACCAGCAATTGCACCTGATTCAATTCAAGATTTAAGCCCTTCCCAAAATATCCCCTTCCACTGATCTCAGACATGTCCTGAATATGTGGCTCTTGATGAAGAGAGAGTCTTGCTGCGTTGCCGAACACACTTCCTCTTCCCTGTCGTTACTGCACTGTACGGAACTCTCAACACAGACAAACGGGACTAGCACGTCAGTTATAACATACTTATAAAACGCACCGATGTTAACTGTCACCACATGACACAAGCAAGCGATGAGAAAGATCACGCGCGTTAACTGCATTGCACCCTCTGCACGCCCCTCCAGCGCCAAGGAAGTGCACTTGATAAGTGCAGGTGGGAGTGCTATTTGGGGTGATACGCTGCCTCTTCGGAGAAGTTACGTAAAAAGCACATCCGTAAGGCCTCGTTACAGCTCGTTACCAATCGACCCGCATCCGGTTTGGATCGTTACCAATGCAGCCTACACTGACCGCTGTTTTGCAGGAAAGGGAGTTTAAAACTTAGGCTGTAGTTTAAGTTAACTATAATCACTAGTTGTAGATAACGGAGGTAACCAAAATATATACAAATAATTAGTAGTCAAAACCTCAGTACTGACTGGACACAAGAAGTGATCACAGTATGAGCAAAAATGAGTAGAACTGCGGTTTCCTACAACATATGCTGATAAGTATTTTTTTCTAAATTGCGAATGCCATTTTTTACGCACAGCCGTTTAAGCAAAAACATATCTAAACTATTCCTACTTAAAGTGTATTTAAGCGCCTTCCTCCGCCCCATTACATAACGAAACTCCATTAGATATTCGGAGGCACCGATCTAACGGAGAGACGGAGACCGGAGGAAGAGTGCGTGGTGGGAGGAGAGGGGTTCCAGCTCGGAGTGAACCCACACCTCTACCCTCACAAGACGCGACCCAAAACGCAATAATCACCCCTAGGCAGGCAAAGAAAGTGGGGATGCTCATTATAGATAAATATTCTTAGGAAACTTCACTTTTGCGCAGTGAAAAACTCAATTAGAGTACCGATAATAACTTAAAAATTTGTTACACTGCGATTTAGCTTTTGTACGTACCGCCGAATCCAGGTCGAAGTCTGTTGTCGTAGCCATCTAGGAGTCGGTCTAATATACGGGTGAAATTTTCTGGGTATAATCTATCATCCTTCTTTATCTGTCCAGATATTCTTTTTATGCTGAAAACAACACACAGCAAAATAACTCTGATTCACATCAATTTGTACGCAAATGAAAATGAACAGGATATCTTATTTACACAGTTTTTAAAATCACAATCAAAATTAAGCTGAAACTCAAACTGCGCTTGATATTGGAACATTAACGCCGCAATGTAGACACCACGAGGTTGGACTGGTGTCGGAACCGCAGGTAAGAGCGTAGAGGATGGATCCTTGGAACTCACCAAGCCGTCAGACAGAGAAAGTAGAAGAGAGTCGAAATATAAGTGGGGTGCACCATCTCCTTCTTGGCAGGAACCATCTTTGCATGCCATACTTTAGGCTTCTTCACATTTCCCCGCGCCAAACGTCTCGTCCCGGGGAAAGATTACAGCCGAAAAGGGGCAGATGTGTTCCGCGCAAAACGCGCCCCACCATCGCCTGAAATCTTTTGATTGACAAAGAAAGAATGTCAGCCAAACATCCGTCTAGAGACCCATCTCTTCGCCCGACGTGTACATCCAAAATCACAACTCTGTTGCTACCAAACCCATGTGTAAAAGCGTTCCCTTAGGGCAACGGGTCGCGTCGGGAAAAGCGACAAAACGGAGATGCAGCGCTGGCTCGCAACACGAAATCCTCAGTGCCAAAACTGGGCTGCGCGTCCACGGCGCGACGCACGCAGAGCTTCGCGCAGCGGCGAGAAGGACGCGGAGCAGAGCGAACTTGTGCGGCTGACGACACGTCCAAATGTTTGGACATCTTCTACTAAGGGTTCAGCCTCGACACCAGGGTCGACGTGCACCACACCTCGGTCCCCTTGGTATGAACTGTAAAGAATATTAGACGTGCCATGACGGGCTTTGCGAACTTTACAGAAATAGTGTTAATTGATATTCACACAAGGTGTAAATTCGAAAGAGCACTTGTAGGAATTTATTAGTGTGGCTTTCGTTTAGTGCTGTCACTAGTGTTTCCCAAATGAACTGGACACTCGATTCTCCTGTAATTTATATGGAGATAAGTGTGCCACTGCCATCATGAAACGCAAGTCCGAGCGTGGAAACGCAACACTCTACGTTCAAATGGGTCAGACTTTGTCGCAACGGGCTCACAACAAACGCAAACACACGCGCACACTCGCGCGTGAGCACACTCGCACGCTCACCTTCACAGGTACAGTTGCACCGTACAGTAAGTGGGACAGACTGCATGCTGTTTCGCAGATTTCAGTGCACCTGGGACGGGGCAAAGCCTTTGGAGGAATGTGCAAATTGTGTGTGTGAGTGTGTGTGTGTGTGTGTGTGTGTGTGTGTGTGTGTGTGTGTGTGTGTGTGTGTGTGTGAGTGTGTGTGTGTGTGTGTGTGTGTGTGTGTGTGTGTGTGTGTGTGTGCCCCCAGGGTGGGGCACGGACAGCCATCCTGGGAGGAACAGTATGTTTGCTTTCCTAGCTGTCATCCACTGCAGTTGGCATTGCTGTTTGCGGGGCTCTCTTGGGTGCAGTGTTCGATGGCAACCACGATAGAGGAAAAGCTAATTAACACTTGCAGGCTGAACATGCAACCCTACTGGGGGGCTTTAAGAAGGTTCCCCCATGGGTCGCCATCATCCACCACTCATCCCCATACGTGAGCGGGGTTAAAGGACACTCGTTGAGCACAGTTTGAACTTAGTGAGCGAAAAACAATTCAGACACAGTGCAGTGCAGCTCTGCATTTCCAGAACACAGTACATAAGGTGAGAGATTATCTCGAACGCAGACAGAGGAGAGCAAGTGTCATGACTTCAACTGAGTCTAGGAATAATTCACACTGCTCCCCTCACGTCATACACTGACATTAACATATTTGCATAAACATGGAAGTAAGCGGAGCAGAATTGTGAAACGTTTAGCCCCAGCTATTTAACACATATCTACGATCATGTAGGCCTTTTACACACACAGTGTCATTCCTCCTCCTCCTCTAAGAAGGCCTTTGAGGCTTGGCCTAATTTGCAGTTAAAATAAGGCTGTGTGACCTCTCTTTTGCTATTCACCATGCCTCTCTGTGACTCTGCAGACAACACATCATGCAGCTATCAGAGCAGAGGCTAGTGTGTGAGTTTCTGGGAACATCCAGGGGGCCCAGTGTTTATTTCTAGAGTTCCAAAGCAGAGAACTGTGTGGCCATGTGAGGTACTTGCAGGACAAAGAGATGTTAAGGTCGGTCTGTGTGTTTGTGTGTGATTATGTGAACATGTGTGGGAGACGGACATGCAGGAGAGATGTTGTCTTATTAGAGAGAGAGAGAGAGAGAGAGAGAGAGAGAGAGAGAGAGAGAGAGAGAGAGAGAGAGAGAGAGAGAGAGAGAGAGAGAGTGTTTGTGTATATGTGTGTGTATATGTGTGTGTGTGTGTGTTTGTGTATGTTTGTGTGTGTGTGTGTGTGTGTGTGTGTGTGTGTGTGTGTGTGTGTGTGTGTGTGTGTGTGTGTGTGTGCATGCATTGCACCTCTTTGGAACATGTTCTTGAGCTATGGTCAAGCTTAACACCCTGCAGGAAGAAAGAGGATAACCTAGTTTCATTCTCTCCCTCTCATTTTCTCATTCTGTCTCTCTGTCGGTCTGTCTGTCTGTCTGTCTGTCTAACCCCCTCTCCACACACAGTGAATGAAGTTAACTCTGTATTCATCATAGATTCAGTATAGATTCATAGATTCAAACATATTAATAATATCTTTATTGATTGCAGTGGCAGTTTGGATTTGATCCTCACTGCGATGCACCTTGAGATCTGACTGTATAAATTCTTCTTTTCCCCTTTTTGCTCCATTCCCGCTCACTTATTGCCTGAATAATGATTAAACAAAGGCCCCATGATTTATGTGGCTGTCCTGATTGGACCAGTGTGTCATTATGCCCCAGACTGACCAGGGCCCTTTGATCTCATGGTGAAAATGCATTTATAATTCTCATGACTTCATATATAATAAAAAGGCCAACCAGCGATGCAAGACATAAGGTTTTATACAGTATATGATTAGATATATAATTATTCTGATAACCTAATGATTGGACTGTAAAAATGTACCGACCAGTAGGTTAAGCTATATGATGCAATTCCACACCTCGCTACAACATAATTGTGAATTTGCACCAGTGAAACGAGGTGATTCCTGACAATAGAGGTGAGCATGTTGATGGCAGCAGGAAGGTGGTAAATATACAGTGTAAACGACTGCAACACATCTGCGTGCATTCTGACACTGTGAGAACAATGCAGAGAAGAGTGTGAGGGTGTGGAAGCATTGGGAGTGTTGAAAATGAAGGAGAGAGGGAGTGGGAATAGGAAAGAGAGAGGTGTGTGTGTGTATGTGTGTGTGTGTGTGTGTGTGTGTGTGTGTGTGTGTGTGTGTGTGTGTGTATGTGTGTGTGTGTGTGTGTGTGTGTGTGTGTGTGTGTGTGTGTGTGTGTGTGTGTGTGTGTGTGTGTGAAAAGAGAAAGAGAGAGAGTGAGAAAATACTTTATTGCAGTGTTCATGTGCTCATGTGGATAGAGCTCTTCTGGAGGCCTTGCAAAAGGAAACTAATGACTCAGAACTGTGACTCAAGCTGTCTGGTAATCAAATCCCTTACGCAGAAAAGCAGTTGACATGAAAACATCCACATGTATGTACTCACACCCATGAAACACACATACACACGGGCACTCAAAGGAGAGAGCAGCACTTCCTCCTTATTACCTGCAACAGTGTGACAAATCACTGGATCACCATAACCTGATGGTGGAAAACCTCTCACTAAGCTTTGCCGACTGCAGTACAGTTTTGTGTGTTATCCTAATTTGAATTCATGGCTTGTTGTGTATCCTCACAGGTTCTCTTGTTTTCAGCTCGATCAGTGCCTCTAGCCTTCAGTCAGTCCATAATCCCTGATCGCCCATGTACCAAAATTATTTATGGTAATGCTTTCAACATCTTCGACATGAGTCTATGGAACAGAAAAACACGTGTTCTGGCTTCAGGCAGTCATAAAACAGAATGCTCAGCACTGACAAGGACATGGAGAAAAAAGTCATGAAATCGATGGTGAGAAAGGCTCGCAGCATTACCTGCAGGTTACAAGGTTGGGTGCCCTGCATCCACTCTGCCACGCCCCCATCCCTCTGTCCATCTACTCTGCCACGCCCCCATCCCTCCACTCTACCACGCCCCCATCCATCTGTCCCTCTACTCTGCCACGCCCCCATCACTCTGTTCCTCCACTTTGCCACGCCCCCATCCCTCCACTCTGCCACGCCCCCATCCCTCTGTCCCTCCACTCTGCCACGCTCCCATCCCTCTGTCCCTCCACTCTGCCACGCCCCCATCCCTCCACTCTGCCACGCCCCCATCCCTCTGTCCCTCCACTCTGCCACGCCCCCATCCCTCTGTCCCTCTACTCTGCCACGCTCCCATCCCTCTGTCCCTCCACTCTGCCACGCCCCCATCACTCCACTCTGCCACGCCCCCATCCCTCCACTCTGCCACGCCCCCATCACTCCACTTTGCCACGCCCCCATCCCTCCACTCTGCCACGCCCCCATCACTCCAGCTCAGTGCTATGACATAAGGGCATGAAGGCCAAACGGTGAAGTGTTGAGGGAAAGAGGCTCAGTGTGAGGCCACCAGCGTTGGTCTCTGCATAGTCCCTACAGCTCAGTAAAAGCCCGAGCTCATGGGGCTACATCTGCTGTGGCTGGCGGGGGGTCGTCACCAAGGCAATGAGACAGGAAGTGATGAGCCAGCCAGCTGAGATCATATTTCCATGAGGGTGCAGGGGGAGATAAAAAAAAATTGTCTCATTAAAAGGAGGGAGAAAAGATGGCTGCCACAGGAAAAGGACTTTGGGAGAGAGAGAGAGCAGAAAGGAGAATGGAAAACCATTACGCATGCGACTGACTACAGCAAAATGTCTCGAAACTAGCTAAATCCTACCAAAAACGTCCTCCTGTCCTTCGTAAAGAAACATCTATCTTGGGAGGGAGGTAGACGTCATTAATTTCAACATGCAATCATGAGGGCACGGCGTGTTTCTGCCATAATGTGCAGAGCATATCAGAGACCCTTGCGGTCCCCTTATATGTTTATATAACGGACCCAAACTAGCCAACGTGAGAGGGTGATTTCAAATGACAACATCTGTTGACGTATGTTCAGAAATTAAACAGAATGGTTACTAGCTGCAGCAAATATAACCTCCGTAAGCTTCATTGTTTTACAAGCCTTGATCAAGTACAAATCACAACATATGTTAGACTTCACACCTGAAGCGAATCTGAGGTTCACTAGCAGCAGATACAGTAGGTAACGCTTCGCCCAGTGGTCACGGGAGTAGAAACCAGTGACACGTCATCAGTTCTTGAATCCTCAGGGTTCCTGTTCTCCATATGAGGCAGCGTGGTGGAGCATGGGGTAATGGGGGCATGGCGTGGTGGGGGTGAAGCAAAGAGAAAAGGGTAATAAACATCACCTCATTAAAAACAGCTTCCCTGTACAATGCGCCATAATGAAGCAACACGAGTTCTTATTTCACAACCCACGGGGAGCTTGGTGAACCGAGGGCTTGTGAAACATCTCGCCTGCAAACAGGAGAATCAAGACGCGAGAACATTTGAGAAGAGAAAGGAAGAGGTGGAGGAGAGGTTCCTCCTTTGTAGTGAGCTGTGGTGGAGTCTCCACCAACCCGGTCAGGAGAACCTGTGTGGATCATCAGTCTGCTGCTGAGGATCCTGTTAAAAGTGGATGTTGCTCCTTAAACTGCCAAAAACCAGCAAAACAGACTTCCTGGTTGTCTGCTCAGGGTGTCACAAGACTAATAGACGTACACCCGTCCGGGATAAAAACCTGAGAGAAAGAAACGGAGAGAGAAAAGTGACCATGGGGCCCATAAGAGAAAGCAACAAAGCGAAAAAACTACACGTGTGTGTATGTGCGTGCATGTGTGTGTGTGTGTGTGTGAGAGTGTGTGTGGGTGTGTGAGTTAGTGTGTGTGTGTGCAAGAAGACGCAGGAGAAGTGATGCGTCTGTAAGATTTCATGAAAGGGTGATGGAATCAGTGTGTGCTGATGCATACAGCAGCCGTTGCCTTTCACCCCCCACTTCACCTCCTCCCTCCCCACCCCCCCCCCCCACTTCACCTCCCCCCTCCCCCACTTCACCTCCCCCCTCCCCCACTTCACCCCCCCCCCCTTTACCTCCTCCCTCCCCACCACCCCTCCCCCACTTCACCTCCCCCCTCCCCCACTTCACCCCCCCTTCACCTCCTCCCTCCCCACCACCCCTCCCCCACTTCACCTCCTCCCTCCCCACCACCCCTCCCCCACTTCACCTCCTCCCTCCCCACCACCCCTCCCCCACTTCACCTCCTCCCTCCCCCACTTCACCTCCCCCCTCCCCCACTTCACCTCCCCCCTCCCCCACTTCACCTCCCCCCTCCCCCACCACCCCTCCCCCCTCCCCCACTCACAGTGCCCCGAGGCTGAAGGGACGGTGCTGATATGATTATGTGCAAACAGCCCGTGTTACCAAGCGCCGCACCACCACCCCACGTTTAGGCAATAAATACCTGCCACCCACACAACCCTTAACAGCCCAAATACATATGCATGCTTGCACATCGGATCCAGACCTTATGAAGCTTAACGCATGGAGATATCGGCAGGGTTGCCATGAGAAGCCTTTGTGTTGACCAAGTGTTGATTATGTGCGACACTGTAATTCTAGCCCTGATAACGTGTACGCAAATATTTACGTCTGATTCTTAGTGTGCGCATTTGATAGGCACCGACTTTGGCAGTTTACATTACAGACCAATTTAGGCCTCGTGTGTAAGAGGTGCAGCAAACGCCTTCAGAGCTAATGGATTTCAAATGTGATGTGGTGTTGTTCAGAAGCGTTTTGACCATTTCATTCTATTCATTTGTCGTCTGTGTGTGTGTGTATAGGGTCACTTGTGCATAAAAGCCGCCCATGGCCCGGCGCTTCTGTATCAGAATCAGACCCATTTTTAAACCTCTCAACTTTCTGTTCTTGCAGTAAGAGTGAGTCAAAATCCACATAACAGATATCAACTAAAGAGTACCATTATCTTTCTGAGGTTGGTGACCCTTATAAAATATTATATAATAGGAAGCAGAAATGCTGAGGTACAGCTCTGTAAAATTGGCAGAAACAAGCCGGATTCATAACAGCATGATATTTCAGCACCACGGACAGCTACACACGACACCATTATCAACAGAAACACTTGTCCAACTCACTCGTGTGCTATCCACGCAAGCAAGCAGTGCTAAAAAGGTAGCGCGTGCGTGAGAACGATAAGCTACATATCTGCCCTGCCTTACGATTCCTTCCCGGCTACGGATCTAAATAAATGAGCAGTCAAAACTGACACCTGCTCGTTGTTGCTGCATGTGTTGCTATGGGCGCGACAAGATGCATCCACCTGTTTTCGTACAAATAAACACACTTCCCGGCCTGAGTGGTAATAATGCGTTTAAACCATCAGCAGGTTTGCCCCGAGACTTTGTCCTAGATTGCAGGTTGGTAGAAGGAGTATTATGCAGAGACAGCAGAGTCCAAGGGCAGAAAGAAAGAACATGTTGCTGCAATAGAAACTTACTGACATGCCCCCCCCCCACACACACACACACACTCCACCCCCCCACAAAGAAGCACCAGCTGTTGGCCATTGCCTGCACCACTTTAATTAATAGAAAGAGTTTGCTTTAAATGATTAGTTCACCCATACACTGGGTATGAGCTCTGAGGGTCTATTTGGCATTACGCATATCACATCTTACTAAGCAGCCCCCCGCTGTCTTTTAACAACCGCCACCCGTGCTAGCATGTTTGACTCGACTATTCCTGAAGTAGCACTGGATGTAATGCTAACCTGTGAATCGTATACATGTCATCTGCCCAGGGTGTTGAGTTAACTCTCCCGGAAGAGCGAGCCAAGCGAGCTCCAAACCTCTCCTGTGCTGGGGCTCCGAACGCTCGCATGCTCCACTAACTGCTCCTTATCCAGGAGACGGCTGTATAAATAGGAGCTCCAAAAATAAGCCTCAATTCTCCCAGGGAGCTCTCAGGAGATGGCCAGATGAGTGGCCACGTTCCCAACCCGCCACCGAAATGTCCACGCATGGAGATCCAGGATCTGGAGAAGGACACGGGATACAATAGGCTTGTGAACAGTGGGGCAAAGGCCTCATGTCTCGGTTCTAAGTACAAAGCGAATAACCACATCAGATGAATTTTACTCGTGTGACACTACACAAGTTGAAACTTGACTTTCAGAGGGGAAGTTGTGGCGTGGGAAGTGAAGGTATTATGGTATCGCATGTTCAGAGCAATGCCTGCCATGAATTTATCCAACACTCACTCTCATTTACAACACTGACTTAGCCAACAACCTCCTTATTTTGTGTGCATGTCATTGCATGGGTTCATGTGAACGAATGCTGCCCATATGTACCATTCCTTTTTCATCATCACCTAGACGCCCATCCTGCAGTACAAACATCCATCATTCGCTCCGTTTGAGCTCCTGTCTAATTAAAAACGTACTGGGTGCAATGGGGAGAGCTCACACAAGTGAAGAATGATGATTGCTCTTGTCATGGCAATAGACCTGCTGTGGCCTTCCATTCAAACCAAGCCAGTTTATTTTAATGAGGCACTAAGTGTTGTTTTTGTGTGAGGCTTCGGAACTCTTTCCACACGACCGAGTTTCCTGAAAGGGACCATTTCTGAGTGCAAACAGAGGATGGCAATGGTGGATGACTGTGGAGCGTACTCACTTCACAGAAAGAAGAGCACCCATATCCAGTTTGTACAGAGGCATATAGAAGAACACACACAAGCACACACACACACAAGCACACACAGTGGCATGGCTAATTAAGAAGACATTAAGGTAAATACATAAGGCAGGTAAAATACATTAAGGCAGATACACACACACACACACACATACTCTCTTTCTCTCACTCTCTTTTTCTCTCTCTCACACACACACACACACACACACACACACAATTGCACTTACACCCAGTCTAGTTTTGTTTCTACTGCTGTGTTCACAGACCACTGCACTTAAATAGCCAGTAGGATGTGTTTTATTGTCGGCGAAAGCTCTTTAGAAGTGCAGAAGCAATATCTCTCCATATAATTACCAAGAACAGAAATGAAGCAGAGGCTTTTTTGATTTGGTTGAAAAGATATTCTGTGAGTCACTGTCAGTATGCATTGATAAATGATAATAGAACTCTGTTGTGAAAATGTAAAAAAAAAAAAACCCTTATTGAACCTATAATGAATGTGCATACATGTACAAAGACTCCCATATATCTGCCATGTAGCCATTGTCTTTGGCAAGAGTGAATGGTTTAACCATGTGGTCTCAATTTACGTATGTGTGTGTGTGTGTGTGTGTGTGTGTGTGTGTGTGTGTGTGTGTGTGTGTATGTGTGTTTATGTGTATGTGTGTGTGTCCAGTATTCTATAACTTAAGTATCCTGTAACTATAAGTCCATTCCGATGTTATGGTGGTATGTCTCCATGAGGGAATTTTTTCCCACAACATTTTAAACCAACCTTATAACACATTTGTAAATATTAGGATAAGTCTAGGATTAGGCTTAGTCTAGGATTAGGATTAGTCTCAGGTTAGGGTTAGTCTAGGGTTAGAGTTAGTCTCTGTTGTAGGATTTAGATGCAGTAATACACAGTTCAACAGTAAACCATAAAGACAGTAAAAAATTTATTTTATGTATAAGGGTTTAACTGTGTTGCTACTGGAAAATCCACAAGAGCACCACTAAAACAGTATGGTGTGAAGGCATCTCTCTCTCTCTCTCTCTCTCTTTCTCTTTCTCTCTGTCTCTCTCTCTCTCTGTGTCACTCTCTCCCACATTTTATCTCCCTTTCACCGGCTGTCCAGCCAGCAGGACCAGATGAGCATCGATAATTACCAACTGGCTGTGTGGGGTGAAGGACACCTTCAGTGTGTGTGTGTGTGTGTGTGTGTGTGTGTGTGTAAACAGTGGAGTTGGCCTAAGTGACATATGCCCTTTTTGTTCTCAGACGAAGCGTAAAATAGTCTTTGGTATCACTTGTCATGTGGTTAAAGCTTGTTTACCTTGTAAAGTTTTACTATTGCAGCTTCAAACAAAGATCACCTCTTAACATTTGCAGTGTGCATTGCTTGGTGTTTGACTCCCTTTTAGGCTGTTTCTTACTTTAGTGTAGTAATATT
The DNA here is from genome assembly GCF_052324685.1 of Brachyhypopomus gauderio. Taxonomy (NCBI): domain Eukaryota; kingdom Metazoa; phylum Chordata; class Actinopteri; order Gymnotiformes; family Hypopomidae; genus Brachyhypopomus; species Brachyhypopomus gauderio. The sequence continues at coordinate 9,790,337 of NC_135221.1, read as the reverse complement.
TTTTTGATGCCATTAAATGAATGTTTCTCATTTATTTCATACAACATCATATACCATCTATATAAACCACAACGCCTTGACCCAAAACTTTGGAAGGGTAGCGAAATGTTACTGAATGTAAGTACCGCACAGACACATGAGTCACCCCGAGGTGAATTTTCTGGGAACAGTCCTATTCCACTCCCTCCCGCTCTGGACGGAAATTGTGCTTAATCCGTGCGTATAAGTGTGTGACTTGATAACTAAGCTGAGTCAAAAGGGACGGGGCGGACGAAACTCCATACCCACACAAACCTTATAATCACCAAAGCCAGAGGAAGCTTCCTTCAGAAATGTATTGGCAGCATACCCAAGTTCCCCTTGCTTGATGGTGAGTCATAGCTTACGCTAGCAAAATAGGGAAAAAAAGGAGTTTGGGGAGGGGAGGCAGAGACAAAGCAGGAGGACATGGGAAGAATGCACTGCTCCCCAAAGACTGTGGAGGTGGGAGAGGAGTCTCCGCTCCTGTACTCCTCTCTCCTCAGTCCCCTGGGTCACAGCACACTTCATCTGAGACAGATTTACATGAAGCCTGATGAAACGCTGCTATTTTAAGGACGTATTAATATTACCTATAGAGTGGTGGCTGTCTGTTCGCTTGTCCTATATGGTCCATGTGGAGAAGAACCTTCGGAAGAGCAAATGTTGCGGCTCACGCCTTTCAGATTGTCCATTTCTCTTGTCACGCTTGGCACAAACTAGGCTACATGTGGTTTGTGCATGTCCTTCAATGTCTATCCTTTAGAGCCACCCGAGATCCGTTTGAGACGTATCAGTTAACTGGTCAAAGTGCCAGAACAGACCATGCCCGTGAGACATATCGACTTAAAAGCCCCATTTTTTTTCCCGCTTGTTCTCACCAGAAGGACAAACCGCTTTCACAAAAACCTAGTCTATGTCGAGTCATTAAAAGGCCAAGGTGAAAAAGAACATTCCCCCTCTGAATATGTCCGAGGTATGGAGCTGGAGCCGTCCTTGCTAAGACTTATTGGCAGTGAATTTTCCCTAAAGCACAATGTTAAATGTTTTTATTTACATCCATTTTTAATAAGAAACATTTTTGTCTCTCGTAGCATTCATTTATTAAAGATTTTCGAAGACTTACGAAGTCACAAGGTCAAAGCAGAAATATTGATAGTTCAGAGCAAAGCTACAAGACCTCACCAAAGTTACATGCAAACCAGTTTTTTTAATCACCTCAGGTAGTGCTGTTCAACAGATTCGAGTATTTGTGACATAAACTCACATTTTGTGAAATGAAAGAATAAAGATAGCCACAGAGCTGGAGGGCATCGGAAGGGCGGCCCGGTGAATTGATGGAGCATTAGGGATTTCAGCTGTGGTGGCAGATTGTTCAGATGGGCCAGGGCAGGTTTTGGCAGGGGCTCTTAACTCCGGGTATTCACTGAGGGCCAGGCATGCCTCTCTTCCTGCTAATAGTGAGTAGAGCTTCTGGTGCAATGGGATAGCTTGTGAAGAAAAAAAACAAAAACAAAAAAATCCCCATTCTGATGCCAGCATTTGTACATTAATATCAGTTGTTGCATTTATCGTGCAATAGTGTGTTTACTATTAAAGTTACCTTGTCTTCATAATGAAATGATCAGGCGGGTTCCACCACGTCCTCTACCTTGACTTTCAGTCCACATCAGATCACCATTTTGTAGGATTATTTTAGCAGAAAGGCACTTGGCACTTGCCGGGCAGAGAGATTAAAGATGAAATTAAGAAAATGTGCCTCAGCAGGCAGTAAGATTAAAGATGAAATTAAGAAAATGTGCCTCTGTGTTAAAGCTAAAATAACCTAACAGAAGTCCTCCAAAAATGTTGACTCTCCTTTCACACCTCCTTGCTTCTGTGTCTCGTGTACACTCACACTTTCTTTCCCGTGCACCCTACCACGCCTGGAACTTGCCCACTTCGAGTGATCATTTTCCGTTAACAAGCTTTTGTCATAGTTCTGAATGAACTATATTTGGGTCACATGCCCAAAAATATTTAATTCACTTTCCTAATTGAATTGGCTTCAACTGCCGTTACACTGAGAATGAAACCAAATTTGCATTGACAAAACATGCGCTCTTGCCTGCTTGGCTGCTTGCGTTTGCTGATATGAATGAAAATATATATGAACTACACGTGCTATAGGAACACGTCTATTGTAGCATGTTTGTCTGTCCATCAAATAACTCAAATGAACGTATTCAGATTGTCATATATGTTCTATCTCTTCAACAAGATGTGGGCCTACCCAAACTTATGGAACCAAACCTTCCGGTCCGTAAATATAAAGCAGTTTAACGCAAGCTCCTTAAACACATGCGGATACATCAGGAGAGCATAGCAAAGGTGGCAGATGGCGTCTTTTCCTGAGGACATTTACATAGAGCTAGGGTTGCGGAACAATAGTATATGCAGAAATATAGAATGCAGAGATGCTCTGTAACCTGACGGCGTTTAAAAGTAGCTTCATGCACAAGACAAACAATGTGAAGCAACTGCAGTAATAGCGAATCTGACTGTAGATCTCAGATAAAAGAGCGGAGCACACGCGGAGCGGTAATGGTGTCGGAGATCAATGCCTGATTCTGCAGCTCCGATACAGCAGCGGGCCTAAACGGACAGCTGGGCTCTGGAAACGATTATTTTGGTGATAATGTGTCATGCTCGTCACGTACCCTGTTTTTAGTTCGTTATTGAAGGCAGTATCCTGTAAATGAATGTATGTTCTAGTTGTGTATCAGCAGGAGCACAGGTTTCACTTATGCACCTTCAACATCCGCAGGCCCTCTTAGTAAATCCTTCTTTATGAGAAAGAAAACTGATATGGATTTCCACAGAGCTTTTACCAGAACTCGTTTGAAAGTAATTTAATATTCGGGCTAAAAGCATTTGAAATTAGTTGTGTGAATCCTGAACGCTGTGTTCCCACTGCCCTCTAAGCCTACTTTAGGATGTGGGGTAAGACTCTCCATTCTCATTCGTCTTGAGTGTGCGTCCTTCCATCAGTGTGAGGAGGCAGCCAAGCAAGCGTGACACACCCGAAGCAATAGGTGATGGTTCTTCTCCACACTGTTCTTATGGTCTGAACCCAGAGATGCTGACTTCACCCTTTTCTCTTCTCCCAGGGCACAGGGCAGAGTCAGAACTGCTTTGCCACGTCGTGCCAACGCAGCACGGAGCGACCATGTCGTTCATGGGCACTGCTAATGGTGAAATGTGCGAACGACAGTAGGGATGCGATCGCAGTTCACGTGTTGTTTCCGTCAATTGGCACCCGACTCAAACTCACAAACATATTTTTGAGCCAAGGACGTATGCAAGCTCCGTATTATACTCTGAAGGCTTCCTGGACTATGATTCCACCCCAAAACAGTGTGATATCCTTTAAAGCGCATTCTCTCTCTCTCTCTCTCTCTCTCTCTCTCTCTCTCTCTGCCTCCTTCTCTCAGTCTTTTTCTTTTCCAGCCTACATAGCACTGTATTTTTTGCGAGTGTGGACCTTTTTCATTCTCTCTTTGATCTCGGCGATCCGAGCCCAACCTTGTATCCATTTCGTGACGAGCGCCACGACTCCCTCACACGCCAGATGCGTGCGGTACTGGGAGCGCCTCTGACCCATAGATGTTAAAATCGCTCGTGTGTGAGTGTGTGTGGGGGGGCTGACTCGCCGCTTTAAGATGTGCGGGGTCATACATGCACGGGTGGGAGGAGATATATCTGTCTCTCTTTCTTTCTCTCTCTCTGTCTCTCTATCTCTGCCTCTCTCCATTTTGCATACTCTGCGCGGGTGGAGTGGGAGCTGGTGAATTTCTGTCCTTTTTATTCCTCTTTTGCAGTCACGCTACCATAATCACATTAATGAACAGGGCCAGGATTTTTAGATTAACGAATAATTAGACTTTGTTGTGAACTGAATTGCTTTTAACGTTCTGCGAAATATTTTGCTTGAAAGGGGAGAGATGTTGGTCAGTCAAGTAATGGAGGGAAAGAGCTTAAATTCTAACTGGACGGCTCTGTACATGGGCAATATAATTACGGTTCTGGTCTGGCGATGGGAGGAGAAGGGGTCTGTGGTAGGTACCAGTACACTGCTGAAGATTTGGACACTGCGTGAGGAAACTACAGAAGCCAAATCTAAAGAATCAGCCTCTCTAACAAGGGAAGCGATGCACAATCATTTTTTCAAACCACTTTCAATCCTGCTATTGTCATATTCAGTCAGCCAGATAACCACAGACACATGGCAGCCTGGGTTTGACTGCCATCGTGATGCTTTGCAACCAATCAGAGCTCAGCCCTCCTCAGGGCCCTGGTGAATACCGGCTCCAGACCTGACGCAGGCCCTGAAGGTCACTCGCTAGAGTCACCTTGTTGCCTAACCTTTCGTCAGTGTTCAGGTTCTAACCACAGGACCGCTGCTGGTTGGATATCATTTGGCACTGGCCCATTCTCAACCCAGCAGTGGTGCTGACAAGTGTAAAAACCCGTACTGTGCCTGCTAAACTTGTGCCAGTTCAACACCCATTACCATGACAATACTGTGTTAATGCTTTGATGAGAAGAGTCTGTAACCCAAATGACACATGAAGAGCAGCATTTCAAGTAGGTATACAAGTGTTTTAAGTATATTTAAAGTATACAGAGCTATTAGGTACTTAAGATGCAACCTACTGACATCCATGAGGGCAACAACATTTACTTCACCGAGTTTACAAATTAGAATACATTAAAAAAACACAAAATACATAAAAAACACAAGTTTACGAGCTTCTAGATCATTAGATCTAAAACTGGTCCTACAGAGCCATAACTGGACCAGCTCCCATACATGTAAAAACACATAATCAAACCTCATTCACCATGCACCAGGCCACATTCAAGCCTCTAGTACAGTGTCACCCGAACCTCCGTCCTTCATGACATAAAGAAGACATGCATCAAGACACATGTCTGTCCTGGAACCCAGAGGGTGTAATGATCTTCACCCGGCTGTGCTTACAGTTGAGACAGTGGCTTCAAACAAAGACCGAAGACACATATTCACTGCCAACAAGCACTTAAATATGCACTTAAAAATTCTTTTACTGTCTTCTTTTCCACTCTAGGCAGGACTTTATCTTGACAGTGTTTTAAACATTGACCTATCTATTCTCACCTGCAGATATATATGTAGTAGTGACTACAAAGCACTTTGGTAAGTTTACTCTGGGCAAAGGTGCTTGCCAAACACTGTAAAAGTATATGCAGATCTACACTCAACATACATATGTGTCAATATGTGTATGGAACCCTTTCCAGTGGGTGGATTGTCTTGCTAGTGAGGCTGTGCTGTATTGACCTGTATTAGATAAAGTAGGCTAGCTGCTCCACTTGGGAGACTGGGTACTACCAGACTGCATCAGAGGGGCTTCTACTGTTCCGCCCCTCATCATCCACAATAAAGATAGGGCAAGAGAGGAGGAACGTGTGTGTGAGGGGAAGAAAGGAGAGAGGGACAGAAAGATTGGCCTCAGTAGTTGTGTAAGAATCTTTGCATCAGATCATTGATTGTATCCATGGAAACATGAATTCAGGAACTGTTCTGGAACTTACTATAGCACCCACTCCACCGGCACGTCTTAAAATGATCATTTGCAAAAAAATTAAACGGCAAAAAATTCATACTTGTAATTTGGGATCTGTCACGTATCGAATTAGAGATTGATACCAAATATGGCAATGCCATCTTCTTCTCATTGATCATACATGGTCTGGTTCTTCAGATGGTTTGAAACATCGATAGGAAATGGTATTAGATCAAATGCTGCCAGTGATTCCCCGAGCAGTGTAAGCAGACCCCATGCCACAGCGCGCGGGCCAGTGGTCGCTGCAGCTGAACTGGGAACCCCGCTCTGTCTCCTGAACTGCGTTTCTTGCAGATCTGGCAGCCTACCTCGCAAAGTTTAATTTTACAGCCTTGTGTCAGTGTAAAGGATCTAAGAGCCCCTGTGGTACTGCGTGGAGTTCAATTTTAGCTCAGCTCACAAGCCGAGCCACACAAAGGCATCAGACCCAGACACCCTTTCCCTCTGTATATAGGTCATTTAGCATTTAGCGCCAATCAGATGGAAGAGAACTCTGTCAAATGCATTCTAGAAGTGCATAAAGCAATAGAGCTCCAGGTACATTCTGTTTCGTGTTTGGGGTTTGTTTATAGCCAAATAGGGACTATGCAAAGTGTAACCTATTGTGTTGGTCAGAACATTTTTCTGCATGTCCAGCTACGTATATGTCAACAGCCGTCTCAGCCTTTTGTCTGTGGGTGGCACCTTCTTTAAGCAGGGGTCTGAAAGGTTGCAGGTGCAGTGTTAGTATTTCTGCTGTATCTAGGATTGTGGTCTACCGGCTTGAGATCAATGTTGTCATTGTTGGAGTCTGTTGGAGTCACTTCCTGTAGGGGTCACTGTCATGTGTGCTCCTACGCTGTCATGGCTGCCACTGCTGTAGTGCTCCCTTTCCACAATCTCTCTGGTTTCTCTTTCGTTTCTCTGATGGTTTTCCAGCATCTTGTATTTCGTCTTTTGATGTTGTTATTTCTTGGTATTGTCAAGTTAATTACTGCTTCTTTTTTCTGGTCCTTATCCATTATGTCTAGTTGCTGTGCTATTACTGGTTTATCTGGTGCTTGGTTTTCCACCAAGTTCTCTTCCCATTCGGATAACTGCTACTGGATACTAAATTTCCTTCGGGATCAATAAAGTATCTACCTACCTACCTACCTACCTACCTACCTACCTACCTACCTCACATGGATTACTTGGGAATCTTCTTGTGTGTTATCCATGCCACTTGGTACTTGTCTCTGACTATATGCTGTTCCCACTTGCATTTTACAGCCTACAGGGTGCCACACTGTATCAGGGGTTTCTGTGAATGATCTGCACATTGCTTCATATGGAACACTTTAGATATTATCTAAAAATTTGATATAGGTAATGAAAAATATTTTTACGGTTATAATCTTCTGTTAAAAATGCCATGTAACTGATTAATAACGAAAACGTAACTAACTGATATGAACATTTCAGTGGGCCACAGGATCACAGAAAACAGAAAAGTAGTTTTCAGACTAGTTCATCTAATCTTATCGGCTGGGTTCAGAGCTGAGGAGGCCGTTCACTGATTGGGTAATTATTTTCACATCATAACTGTACTGAGAGTTTGCATCCTTCTCCCCGGTTATTTTGTGTCTCATTCTGTTGAGTAGGGCAACAGCTTGACAGCTCAATTTAGCTGTGACACCCTTGAAAACCCTTTTCAGAGACCGTGCCACAGGAGAATTCATAACACAGCCACAGTCACACAGGGGTACAGGAAGAACAGAATAGGGGCTGATCCAGAGCCCATCTGTGTTCACGGACCCTAAGCTCGGTGATCTCACCCTGAGTAGACTGCATAGCTTACATAATTGGTAGTCACAGTAGACACTGAATAACACTAAATATAATTTTAATGGCCTACGGCATGAAAAAATTTAATTAATAAAAGGGTTCATAATACTTTTGTATGTGAAGTTCCTGTATATTAAAGATTTTGTGAGGCATACATGCAATTTGTTGCCTTGTTAGTAAGGACAGAATTAAGATTATTTAGATTGCTCATTCATGTTATACAATCAATCAATCAAATGTATTTATGTAGCACGTTTTACAACAGTTGTTGTTACAAAGCAGCTTTACAAGTGTCCGAGTCCGAGCCCCCAGTGAGCAAGCCAAGGGCGACAGTGGCAAGGAAAAACTCCCTAAGGGCATGGGGAAGAAACCTTGAGAGGAACCAAGACTCAGTGGGGGAACCCATCTTCTTCTGGCCGATGCCAGTCACCATGACAACAATAATTAGAGCGATACACAAATAAAGAAGAAATGGGAATGATAAATAATTCTAATTGTTGTGTGTATTTATATACATGTGTACTCTATGTAAATCTTATTCTTAAGAGTCCTAGACTTCTTGATGGTTAGTAACCATACATTTATATATATGCTCCAATCATATATGAATAAAGTGATTAATGCACCTTATCAGTTATTGAATTTCGAAACGTTCGATAGGCCAACATGGAACCAAGAAGAGGTTTGTCACTGTTTATCTTCTCAAATCGTCTGTCTATTAAACTCTCCAGGTAGTGTGAGAACAAACACATAATTCATCATTTAGACCTGACCCCTGTCTGACTGAGAAGGTGAGTCAACATTAATGGTCACCAGTTCCTCTTGCTGGTGTGATTTAATGGCTTTATTTTTGGCCAGTCTGTGCTGCGGGGTAAGGGAGGGTCAGTGTGTACTCTGCCCAGAATGATCATCCTGACGTGGGGAAGCTGTTCCCTCCAGGCCCCTGACATGTGCCACCAGTGGTAATGAGTTTCATTTATTTTGTGATTTGCTTATTTGGCCTTATCTGACTTTGCCAGACTGGGGCCAGAGAGAAACACTTCCACTGGAGAGCTAAGTGAATGTTGAAATTACTTTGCTATTAATAAAAAAAGAAATCACTGTTTTGTGTATATATAGAATATAAGAGACCCATTACTAATTAAATTAAGGTACAATGTATAAAATAAAACATTTATTCTATTTCTAAACAGACTGACACAAACTATATTTGTGTACATTTTAGCAATTTCAGTTATTATCTGCCAAGGCAGTTTGTTTTTACCATAAGAACAAGCTTTATACTTTTTGATAAAATTCTAAAACATTTAGATTCCTCAACTTTATTAACACTGAAAACGTGATTTAGTCTTCACTGATAGTGAATTTACCACAAACATTTTAGCACTGTGTCTACACGTCTAGACATATGTAGATGTGCTAAGAAGATTGCTGGTACAGTCAGTTTGCAGGTATTCTGTCTAGTGAACTAATTTGGGAAGGTTGTTAAGTTATGTTAACAACATTAAGTTCTTTTAACACAATTTAAGTGGACTTTCAAATGCAATGGTGCTAAACCATACAATACATAGTATGTATAACTCAGTTTGAGCTTCTAGCAATGTCATGAATTAAATCGATAAGGATAACACCAGTAGATGTCCATATAGTTTTGCCTTAAGAACAACTGTTGGCAGATTCTAGACCCCCCCCCCCCCCCCATACAAGGCCAAAATATTGACAGATTGCTCTTGTCATAATCGTGGTAGGAGACATTTAGCCCATCTGTCCTACCATATCGCTGCAGCTTATTTCCATAGCTGTGTCATCATGGCTTTTTCCATGATGAAGGCTGCTATTACGTGTGGAAGCAACAGTGGGCAAATGAGGTAGGCCATGTGAGGGTCACTCAAGGTCACCCCACCCAGAATATTTGAATGGATTTTATTTATAGTTGAGTATTTTTAAAGTGGCAAGGACGGAAAAAGAGAAAGAGAGATCCAGCCCTGCCCAAATGTGTTACATCTCTGTTAAGGTAACAGCGACCAGCATGGAGCACCATTATCATTGCTTTAACAATATATGTGTCAGAGAAACTCTGTTCAGGGGAAAGACACAAAACACCCATGGGATCAGCATCAAATGTGAAGTTTCAAAAGAAGCTGGAACAACAATTATTGAGCTGTTTGATTTTAAGTTTTGCGTTTAAACAAATCACTTTCTAATCACCCTCTAGCCTGGGAGGCTTATTAAAATGGAACACATTCAAACCCTGAATTGGCGAAATTAATTTTCTCTTATCAACAAGCTCCTGGCTGCTTGCGGCCCCCTTTAGCCTTTGACATCATTATGACTCCAGGATTACTGATGATATCAGAGACCAATCTGGTAATATCACACCATGCTGTAGAGTTGTCATATGGCAACACTTTACAAATTTAAACCTTATGTCACAGTATTATTACAGCCAAGTTTTCATTATAGCCAAGTCATAATAGGTATCTGAATTCAATGGAATATACTGTATTTCAAGCAGCATCCAAACTAGATTAATATGGAAAAAAAGACATGTTGCATGATGCCATGGTAATTTAAAGTGTCGATGCAAAGATTAGTTCATGTAATATACCAGCCAAGAAAAAAACTAAACAAACAAACAAACAAAAAAAGCAAAAATGAAAACAAAACACTACAGTAACTTCCTTTTCAGCTCCAACTTTGATGTGGACTATCTGATCAGTTTTACAAAAGCAGAGTGCATAAGAGGTTCTCCGACTGAATGACCTTTCAAAGAAAAACAAGTCATTCATATAAATTGATCTGTTGTTGATCTATGAAAAATAACTACCAGTATTCCTGTTAAATTGACCATCCAAATTGACATTTGTTCACTTATAATAATCCCAGTACAGACTTGTAACTTAAACATGTTAAAGATAAACATTCAGAGTAATTTTCTTCTGTTTAAATGGATGAACAAGTCCATTCTTGTCTTCATAATTAATAATATTGAGTGAAAATTATGTGCTATAGGTTTATTGTCCCATTTGGGTTTGGTAAACAGAAGACTGTTTTAGGGTAGGTGTTTGGTTATGGTCGTTTAGAACACGAACACAATACATATTTCTCTTTACTTTCCAAAGAAACAAGAGATGACTTCTGCTGAACACTTTGACCTCTTTTCCGTTTGTATCCAGGCTGGGTGCTGGCAGTCACAATTATGTCCCGGTATGTGCGTCTCCTAAATTCAACAGTCAGATTGTCCTGAATCCGTATAACTCCGTGGGGTAATGACCATGGGGATTTGTCAAAAGTTACATTGCCTTCTTGTCAAAGCTCTAACTTACCACAGTGATGCACACAGAGAGATGCAAAGAGATTGCTGAGGAAATGATTCTTCATTTTTTCGTGAATGTCATGCTGGTCTTTGTACGTTAAATGTTACCAGACATGACAACTGTATCAAAGTGCTTCACTGGGGGGATATTTAGCATATTGTTTGGAGCTACATATGAAAAAACATTAATGAATAAAGAATATCATTAACCGGTATTAGAGTAGTTATTAACACCATGCATGAAAGAGTCCTGAAACAAGACTTCAGGCTTAGTGGTTGATGGTGATGGTTATTGGCGTGCATGTGGTTTTGTTTTCCAGTCTGTCTGCCAAACGTCTGCATCACCACAACAATTCCACCTGTGTTCTTATGGGGACTCAACGGTGCAGCGGTCTCAGTCTACGGGTATAATCTACTTTTCATTAGGAACCTCACGGCCCTGCTGACAGGAGCAGGTGTAGGAGTGTGTGTGCGTGCGTGTGTGTACGTGTGTGTGGGTACAAAAACACACAAAAGGTAGTGCTTCAAAGTGGCGCTTTATAAAGGGGGCCTGCCGAATCTATCAAACAATCTGGGCCCACAGTGTTACATGCTGGGACATGAGATTTGCCCAGCTTGAAATCAAGCGTGAAAATAAGTTGGCTTATTTCATATTAATCCCCATGACCTTATAAGCACAGTAGGATTCTGTTTCCTTAGTCAAGGTAGAAAATCCATAAAAAGAAGCCATCTCATTCTACGGGCTTTAAAAATATTTGAAGGCGCCACCTCTGAGGAAAGTTTTACCGTATGTCGCCCCCTAGTGGTCATTAAAAGGAGGCGACGCGCGCTCTGAACCGCGTGGCTCTCCGTAGTTGAAATATTAATCACGTGACATCACCAGGAAGAGGAAACAATAGGTTACTTCCCTGCCAACGCCGCCAGCTCCTCGTCGGCGCCGCTGCTATAAAACATTTCCAGCGGAACATCCGAATTTACGAAGCTAAGCAGCCATGGCCGTTGTCGTGCGACGCCCCGTGTCCCGGGTGTGTGCGGGGCCGTGTGCGGGGGCCTGGTAGCGGGTGACAGGATGACATGGGGACCTGCTGGACTCAGTGTGTGGGGACGTGCAGGCGGGGGGCGAGCCGCATCCACACGGGAGGGGGGTGAGTGTCCGCCGGCCCATTAAACACTCACCGCGCCTTCAAACGTTACATTATTCCCATCGTTGTTGCTTTTCCCGCACGAGTTAGCCAGCTAGCTAGACGGCGCCCCGCCCAGGCTCGTATGAATCGGTAATTAGCTAGCTAGGCTAATCTAGCTAGCTCGCTTCCTGACGTCACACATCCGCGTGACCCGCGCGCGCGCGCGCTGACGTTGCGCGCGAGCGTCTGTGTCTGTACGTGTGCATGAGTGTGTGTACACGGCTGATGAAGGACCTCTGTCCTTCCTCTGGAAAGTAACACTCTCCAGAAGTGTGTGTGTGTGTGTGTGTGTGTGTGTGTGTGTGTGTGTGTGTGTGTGTGTGTGTAAGAGGGATACAGAGCACCGTGTCCTCCAAATTCCAAGTTTCTAATTTCATATTTCTATCCGCAGGTCTAAATACTTTAGAAGCAGCACAACAGGAGAGCACTACACAATAGAGGTAAAAATAACTGCAAAACTAAACAAAGTTTCAGTTGTTTTAACTGTCATATGCTGGTCTTTAATTAGTAATTTTATTAGTAAGCATATTTTGTACTGTAAACTATAATCTATAATAGTAAGAATTATTGTAATTATGGTTCCAGTGTTTTTCTGTTTTATTTTTTCCCATTTTTCTCTTTGACTTACATGTCTGTTTATTTTTAGTTTGAGAACCTCGTGGAGAGCGATGAGGTAAGAACAACACTAATTCTTGAACAAATAAAAATAAAATTACCAAAAATCACATAGAGAACATATTCTTTCTTTTTTTAAAATATAATATCTATTTTTCTTTCAGGGAGAGAGTTCACACAGTTGTCCCAGGTATGGATAGTTATTTGACCTTTCTCACTGTTTCCATCCCACAGCTATACCAACTTTTGGGTCCGTAACAAAACCTTCCTGTTATCATGTGACTCTCTCGCTACTATTAGAACACGTCTGTGCCGGTAGAAAAACGGACGGTTGGGAAAATAGAATGACAAAGGTCAAGGTTCGGAACAGAAGCGTGTTGGCGAGAGTAGAGGCGTTTAAGTGGTGTGCGTGTGCTAGCCGGGAGCCCTCACCTCTGCTTGTTTCGGTTCAGGCCCATCAGTGAGGAGGAGCTGGGCCACCTGAAGGAGCAGTCCTACGGCGCTATCGCCGACAAGCAGACGCTGATCGACGAGAAGCTGAACGCAGAGGTAGGGCCTCCCTTCTGAGCACCGCCGGGCTGCTGAAAGTTGCCGTGATGGTGCAGGAACGATACCGCTGCATGTGTGAATCACGTTGTCCCAAAGGCCATTTGCATCAGTCCGTATCCGATTCCATTTGCCATAAGTTGCCTTATCGGTATCGTTCGAGCTGGTTCTGTGTTACATAAACTGTTTTGCCTACTAAGCACAGGGGTTTATAACAGGGCTGTTAAATCGGATCAGCAGAGTCCTAAATAGTTACCTTATCTGGAAGTTTTTCTTTGCTTCCATTGTTTCGTTTGCATCACTTTCATCACTTTATTAATTTCTTTGTTTATTTGTTTCACTTTTTTCCCCCTCCATGTTTTTAATTTCTCCCTTTTGTTTTGGTTTAGTTAACCTCCCCCATTTTATTGTGTTATTTCTGCCCAGTTAGTGGAACAGGAGGAGAAGTTAAGGCTAGAAGAGGAGGCAATATGTGCAGCCCAGCGCCAGGCCGCCAGGCTCGCAAAGGAGCGAAAGCTGAAGGAGGTGAGGCGTCTGCACTGAGCGCGCCCAGCCCTTCTCTTACCCCGCCTCCAGACACACCCAGCCCTTCTCTTACCCCGCCTCCAGACACGCCCAGCCCTTCTCTTACCCCGCCTCCAGACACGCCCAGCCCTTCTCTTACCCTGCCTCCAGACACGCCCAGCCCTTCTCTTACCCTGCCTCCAGACACGCCCAGCCCTTCTCTTACCCTGCCTCCAGACACGCCCAGCCCTTCTCTTACCCTGCCTCCAGACACGCCCAGCCCTTCTCTTACCCCGCCTCCAGACACGCCCAGCCCTTCTCTTACCCCGCCTCCAGACACGCCCAGCCCTTCTCTTGTGGCACCAAACGTTTAGTATTTCTTTCAGATTCAGTGAATGCTGCTGGTTTAGAAATGAGTACCTGAATGAAAAAGCCTTTTTCATATCCCTTTTTAATATTTGTTCTTTGTGTTCCTTATATCCTCATTTGCACTCATTTCATTAACATCTCCCCTTCACCCTCCACCATCTCTGCTTACCTAGCTCTTCTGACCAGAAGTTCTAGCACCATATGCCAGTGGCACATTTTCCTCAGCCACCGGCCAAGGATTCGCAATCCAAACTACATCAGAGCCTTTTTTTTAAAGGTGCTGCTCTCCTTAAGAGGCGCGAGCGGTTTTTAGGTGTCTCGCGACGGCCGATGACAGGTGGCCGGTGCTGAAGTCTTTTGTGTTTCTTGGAAGCAGGAGCTGGCACAGAAGAGCAGGGGGAAGGTTGAAGCAGGAGCCACCGGCACACACCGCAAACCGTGAGTATGACTCGGCCTGCGTGGAGAGTGCCCACTTGAGGGGGCGAAGGTAAAACTTCGAGGCCACGGCGTTCTGGAGATGGGGCAGCTGGGCGGAGCGAGGCGCTCGCGGGGGAGGAGAGTTTTGATACTGCAGTAATCTGTCGGACTGGAGTGTTAAAATATTCCCATGGTATCAAGCTGAGATGGGGGGTAAATGGAAACGGTAATGACTTCTGACAGCTCTAGAACAGCTTCCTGGACGCAGCGGGTGTGACGGGGCTGAGAAGTTCATCTATGCCCGGGCTTGTTGTGTCATGTTGCAACTTTCTGTGGGTAAACATAGCAGACACTAATTTTAGAACAAATCAAGCCAGGTTCTGTAGCCCTAACTCGTTTGGACTTTCTGTACTGAAAACTTTATTTCCTGTAGCTACCCAGATAAGCAGTGAACACTTGACATTGGTCCAATACGTAGTTTTCACTGTGGACAGATGCTGTCACATTTTACTCACCTGCAAACAAGAGACTTTCAAATCCCAGATTCACATGCTTAAACAGTTGTACTAGGTCGCACGTACAGGGTGAGGAAGGGGCAGTGCATTCTGGGTACAGGACAGACGCGTTTTTTCATCTCGGCCATCACCCACAGCTTCTCCAGAGAATCCGTGTTGTTCCATCTGTCCGCATTTCCAAAAAATGCTGAGCCACCAAGTGCGGTTTGACAGACAGGCAGTGTAACTGCTAGTGAGATGTTCCCCGTGTGTGTGTGTGTGTGTGTGTGTGTGTGTGTCTGCAGCCGGCCCTCGGGCGGAGAATTTGAAGTGTACCTGCAGAGTGTGAAGGCTCAGTCAGAGGCGTTCCGCACTAGCCGTGAGTAGCACAGATCTCTCCCGCCGACACCTCACACTGCGGCCCATTAGAAGGGGGACAATTACTATTATTTTTGCTCTTTCCACTGTTTTTGACACATGTACACAGTCTTCAACCAAAGCTAACCTTCTGCTCTTTAACCCAGTGGTTCTGTCGGATCCACTATGCTGGACCACAGAGCAACAACAACAGAAATTACAGAAGTGACGCACTGATATTGGTTTCATTTGGTTTGTCATCTCATGTACCCGATGTTAATGCGTATTTCCAGGTCTGTCCTCTGACACGAATGTAGGGACCCCCAACACAGAGTGCAGCTGGGACTTCACCAGTAAAACCCGCTCTACTAATGACGACGCCACCTCCCTTGACCTGGAGTGGGAGGATGAAGAGGGTGAGGAAGGCTGTCATCTTCTATTAAACTTTATTAGTCATTGTATAGTAGATAAGCGTTAATTAATAAAAATGTTTTATTATAATCAGTGTTTTTGGATAATAATCACTATTGCTATGCTCTTCTCTTAAAGGAATAGTTCATCACTCGTGTTCAAAAAACATATATATTATTTTATTTTTTATTATGGTATGTCAGAGTTGGTTTCCGAGTTACAGGCAGTGCTAGAATGACCTCTCAGACGTCTGCAGGGCGTAATTTCAAGGTTGTGAAATGCTTTTAGTTTGACTAATAAACTCTTAAGGTAGCGGTGCATTTATGGGGCCGTTAATGCCGTTTTATGGTGAGAACAGAACGGCCGTGTATCCTGCAGTTTACCTTGGATTACTGTACCAAGGTCTGTGCACGAATGTGGTGAGCAGTGGTTTGTTTCTGCACGTCATCGCACCAACACTCCGCGTGAGTGTTGAGTTTCCTCCTGAATTAACTCTTCACTCCAGATGGTACATGATTATTTACACAAAAATTCAAATGTCATACTCATAGAAGTCTAACCTGTAACTACGTGAGCTATAAGACTACCAGCTGTCTTACTGTAACAATTTATAGTTATAGTTTTCTTATTCACAAAATAAACAGAGGATGTGCTGTTCATGTTTTTAGTTGGGAATGACCATTTCCTGAACAAACATGTCAGGCCTCACGGAACCGAGAGAGGTGCTTTAGTGCCCGTCTGTAACTCTTAAAGCAAGCATTTGAAAAATTAATGCAGAAAATTTTAGTTTAAGGTTAACCGCTGGAATTTTCCTTCAAAGGCATAATCCTACTGGGAATGCTAAAATTACTGACAGAAAAGCTCACCAGGCATGAATCTGTGCGGTTAACACCAAACATCTGCGTCATCCCAGCAAGTTGGGCCAAACTATCCCTTTCATATTTAAAAAGTGATTTGTGGGCCTGCATTTCATTTATAACTTTGCTTTAATGTACAAGTACAGAGAAACACAGAGTTGTTATTATTATTATTATTATAAGGAGATATGACTGCATTGGGTCTTAAAGGGATGCCATGGTAAGTGTGATGTTTGACCTGGTGCAGGTATGACCCGTACGGGTCCTGCGTGGGAGCGCTCCAAGACGGAGGAGGACATCCTGCGTGCGGCTCTTCGCCCGGGCGCCGCCCCCCTGGGCAGTGGCCCCGCCTCCGCGTCCGAGGACTCTAACGCGCTAGAATGGGAGAACGACTTTGTCAGCGCACACGTCGAAGAAGCTAGCGAGCGCGGCGACGAGGGCTTCGAGGGCTTCGTGAATCCCGTACTGGACAGTCCATCTGAGGTGGAGTCTAATCCTGACCATCAGGAGAGATAGTCCCAGTCCCAGCGCTGACCGTGAACAGGGGCCAAACGCCTGGCCCCGTGTGTGCTTGGACAGGAGTCTCTCAAGCTGAAGTTGTTCTACTGTATGTACATGGAATAATTTATCTCAGCCTTGTTCATGGTTCAATCATTTATTGTCGGTTTAAATCAAGTGCAATTTTTTAAAAGATCTGGTGTAATGGGGAAAAATGGCCTTGTGTTTCTTTGAGGGATGGTTGAGATTTTTCATGTCTGTCTGTAATTTTGCCGTTACATTAGTCGCCTCTGTTCTTGGGGCGTTTGCAGTCATCTTTCCTGAGCTAAATGGAAATATTGCTTGTGGCTGAGTAGGCCTACCTCATAACGATCTGAGAGGGACGTGTAGAGTAAAATTAATATATAGGAATATAACTATTAATACATAGGAATATTACTAGAGTGAATATTGCACTTAGCTTGCAGTTAGGGGTGCAGTTGTGGTTAAAATCCATTTTTAATCTTGGAAATATGACCATCAGCAACAAACTCTCTTACTCTTCTTTAGGCTGCAATAGAAGACTGATGTGTGTTCCAAAATACACACAGAAATTAATAAATACTCCCACCCCTGCGCGACAAAAAAACAGACCTTAAATGCCTTTTTGTTTTTAGATCTCCACTTCCTTTCAGACTACACCGCTCTTCAGTCATCAAGTTCTCACATACAGTACACCCCCCCCTCCCCATGACACACCTCAAAAAGTCTAATTATGTAAAAAGGTCTCTCAGTTGCCCTATTTGTTCTGAAGGAAAACTGAGTAACGGGACGTCCGTTCGTTTGGACTCAAATAAAACCATGCTGTCCTACGGGCAGTAGTTCCTCCTTCCGTTGCTGCATTTCTCCATCTTAGCATAGAGAAATATTGTTTTGGTTTACAAAACTAAATGTACTACCTCTGGGCACGAGGACTCAAGAATGGTTGAATGGTAATAACTGCCGTTACGTTTTTTTTTTCTTCTTTGTTACAAATGTCTGAAATTGTGCTCGTGAGGAGGCCGCTGCTAACCTGCTACACGGGTGATGCATTACACAAGTGAAGCCTCTATAATTTTCAGCGTCCATGTAGCGAGGCAGACGTGTCACTCGCGTACATCCGTGTTCAACCCAACGTCTTGACGCCGCTGGAGACGCCCCAGGAGGAATGAAGGAGAGAACAACTGCCTTCAATTTATGTCCAAATCTAGAAAGATAAAGATGGAGCTGTTTGCACCCCCCCCCCCATATGTGTTCATGTACCTGACATGTATTCATCAAGCAGCGTGGAACCTGTATAAAGCTGCTTTATGGCTTAATTCACTGTCTTCATGCATCACAGAAGAGCCTTTGGAGTGCTTTAGAATACATTATAGTTGTGCAGCACAGTCATTTCAGAAGTTTAACATCAGATTCACTTGTCTCATTCAGAGCTGAAACACATCTGACTGTGTAGTGTGCATGTCTGTCTGCTGTGATTTTTTTTTTTTTCTTCGTTTTTTGTATTTGTATCAGTATGGCGTCAAGTGTTTGGTGTGGGACCCTTACTGAGATTTTGGACCATGATATAAAAAGACGTTTGATTGTTTGATGATTGACACTGTAAATATGTGTGATTGCTGTACAGTTTCAAACTTTAGTCTTTTCACTTTTAAAATACCCTTTTGTCCATGTTTGGTTTCTGGGTGTAATTGTAAGTCTGGCTAACTAAATGTTACATTCTTTGCCTCAGATGAACGGGGGTTGATAGCTTTAATCATTTTGGAATGAAGAGTTTGGTCAAAGAAAACTAATTTTTTGTCCTCATTGCCACCGTTTAATGTAAATACGATGACAATTCAGCGAAACCTATATGATGCACAATTTGAGAATTCCAGAAGTTGGCATGTGAACTTTGATACTAACTATATTCATAAAGTTGAACTTTAAAATTGCACAATTCTGGTCATCTAAATGTATGTCATTTATTGGGACACATTTTCATATATATCAGCAAATGTCATTGTGAAAGCTTGGCAAACAGCTCAAACAGAGTGCAACTTTGGTTTTGAATCCTCGTCTCAGTGAGTGGAGATTTACTGCTAATAAAAAAATAAGCGATAACCACTGTGTACATGTGATTGATGCAGTAATAAAGAGATACACAATGACTGCGTATCAAGGCTGGTTCTGATGGTCGGCTGCGGAACCTGCATCGGTTGTGAAATGGATTACTGTCCGTTATATTTACATTTATTTACATTTTGCATTTAGCAGACACTCTCATTCAGAGCAACATACAAAGTGCTTTGCATCTGTTCACAGAATTCATCCTATATATTAGCACAGGCCAAAATTCAAAATACCCTTGTACCAGACTACTAAACTACAGGAATCAATGTCATTACCTAGTATTCGATTAAACATGCTCACTTAAACAGGAATTAAACTTTTAAATGAAACCATTAAAGTACGTTCAAGTGAGAGAATAGTTTGTCCAAGACCATTTCTTTCTTCCACAATTAAATTACTCCAGGACAGTTTATAAAGTCCTTTCGTATACGTACTTACGCT
Source organism: Brachyhypopomus gauderio (assembly GCF_052324685.1). NCBI lineage: Eukaryota > Metazoa > Chordata > Actinopteri > Gymnotiformes > Hypopomidae > Brachyhypopomus > Brachyhypopomus gauderio. The sequence goes on along the minus strand of NC_135221.1, from coordinate 9,770,726 downwards.
CGCAAACTAAATGATTACAAGTTTAAATATGCAATAAAGAACCACGAATTTAAAGGGGTCCATTCAAACAGCAGGTGGCAGTCTTGCTGCATGTCTGGTTTTTATTCAGAACACGCCATTGGTGTCACATTGAACACATTGAATGTTTATATACAGTATATATACATGTTTTAGACCTAGTGTACATAAAGTAATATTCTCATACATACAACAATCACAAAAAATCTAAATGAAATTCATGTAACAAAATTGGTTTTTCTTTTATTTTTTTTTGGTTCATGCACAGTCTATAACACACTCACTCGTTTCTTTATCAGAGCCACTGACCAATCATTCACACTCACTGGCCACATTGTGCCAGACACATTAAGTGTGTGAGTGTGTTTGCATTTCGAATCCCGTGCATTTGCACAGCATAGACAGAGCAGACTTATCAAAGGTGCACAGAAGCCTTTCTGCATGTGCACATGAGGTCACCACTGACCATCAGGTTTTGCATAGTTAGTAATTCCAGCATTGTACTGGATACACCAACCCCCCCCATCAACACCAGTACACCAGGACTTCATATGTGGACCCTTACACACTCATGCGCTGCAGTTTGCCAGCTGCCTGCTACTTCAGTTAGCATTCCTGCTTCTATAATCACCCTTAGTCACTTTCTGACCAACTGCCAACTGGAAATTGTTAAGGTGGTGAACTATTTTTTTACCAGAAAAGTAACAGTGACATGGTAGTGCCGTACCTGTGGGTGTTGTGAGGCTATAAGTGTGTGGTGCACACCAGTGCTTCTGGGATTTTTCCTCACGTCAGTGTCTTTGATAGTTTGAGGAGTGTTAGAGCATGAGAACAGATATAGACACAGGAACAGGCTACTGTCTATAAGAGAACACCCCAGGACCTGCAAAGTTGATGTTTCTAATAAATCAGAAGGGAACAGATATAGATACAGGTACAGGCTATTGTCTGTTAGGGTGCACCTCTAGACCTACAAGGTAGATGTTTCTAATAAATCAGCTAGTGAGTGTGGGCTTAGCATGTGGTGTGCCATATCTGCTGTGAGTTTCCTATATTATACCGGATGAGGAAAGTATGTTTGGGCCAGGGGAATAAGAAAGGGAAGCAGAGAAGGGTGCTGATAAGCTGAGCTCAAGCACAGTGCATATAAATAACAGCAACTCTCACGACTCTCACTATAAACACGCCTGGTTATCAGGGGTTGGACACCGGGTCTGTTCATTATGCTGGATATATTAAGTGTTGACTTGATGAATGTCTATGAATGAATGGCTTTGGATGCTAGGTCATTTAAAAGCAACATATAGTAGGTTTTGCAATAATGTGGGTTTTAATAAATGTATATATTTTTGCCCCTCCAATTGTACACTGTTTTAACAAGCATATGTAGTGACTGAAAAATTGGTCACTTTTCCTGTTAAGTGTATTTCACTGACTGACTGGTAATGGAATTCCTGATCAGGTACCGCTGACCGGGAGAATGAGGGTGACTGAGTTACAGGCTCCAGCCTGAAGGAGAGCCGTGGGTGAGCCTAAATTGATCTTTTTTCTCTCTTTTCTCACTTTCTCTTTTGTTTCTCACCAGCCATGTCGTTAGGAGCAGGAGCACCCACACCAAATGAAGATATATATGACTGAGGTATTGGACACCTGCTGCAGAATATAGACCACTGAGCAATTTGAGACATTTCTAACGGGCAGAGAGTGCAGTGCAGAGAGAGAGAGAGAGAAAGACAGATAGATAGAGAGAGAGAGAGACGGAGGGAGAGAGAGAGAAGCATTTTATGCTGGCTTTGTTCTGTCATGGGGGGGGGGGGGGTGTGAATCAAGATCTATTGATCACAGTATATCACAATATATTATTCCAGACAAAGTTAAATACTGTTTGCAATAACAAATCTGCTCATTGATCTCATATATATTACATATCAGTTAATTGCCTATGCGGGAAAAATAATGTGTTTTTTTTTCTCTTACGAAGAGAGGCTCCAGTTATAAGAAAAATGTTTGTGAACTCTTTGAAATGGTCTGTATTTTTATCAGTTCCTTCTCAAAGGTAGTCTGATAGTCACTTAATTCCTGCTAATTCCTACTAACTAATAAATTGATGCAGTCTTGCCTAGCAGATGGCACACTTTACATTACCATTTCTTTACTAGTCAAATGATTTTAACAATTAAGGTCGCTGAGGAAAAAACAGGAACCTCCAGTATAATCTCTTGTTGAAAATAGATTAACTCTCAGCATTTCCAGTCACTTAAGGTTTGGGTTTGACAAGCTCTGCCTTATTAAAGTCTTCCCAGATTTGGTTACGTGCTCTTCACAATGGGATGATGTTCTAGTTCAAATTTGGCTTGATCAAAGGGTGCTGTTCTCCGAGGAAGAAAAGCTGTTAAAGCTCATAAGACGTTCTAAAAGGTTTTCAAGATCCTTGGGTCTCCATCACTCTACAGTCAGCACAAACTGCTACTGTGGCGGTAGGAGTTCTACAGAGTAGATCATGTGGAATTCATAGAGATCTTGTACAAATGACACAGAACCTTCTGTGTGGGCAGCAGAATCTCAGTAGCCATCTATTGCACTTGATAAGTACCTGTGTCCATAAGCCTCGCCTAAGAAAAAGCTAAGCCTAGTTATCAATCAAGGGAGGTTAACAAAAGAAGCTACTTCCCACAAACAAACAAACAAACAAACAACCAAGCAACCAACCAAATAAACATGCAAAGAAAAGCTGTCTATTCTGGGTTTGCTAAAATCCACATGGTCATTGAACCTTTCAGTGCAACAAAATTCCAAAACACTGGAGTAAAAAAAAAACCAAAAATGGAATATCCTGATCTCTGTGTCACTAAAATACTGTGGTGTGAACTGAAACAAGCCATTTAAGCAATACTTAAACTATCCATGAACTGAAACTGTAAAGTATATAGAAATAGGCCAAATATACCACGAATGACTGCCAGTTTCACAGAGCATGTGGCTGAAGTTATTGCAAACAAACTGGATTCTGCTAGTTACTAATTAGAAGGGAAACCAATTTTTTTTCAATCGGTGAGTTTCACAGTTTAAACTGTTAGTAGACACTGTGTGTTAAATAAGATTTTATAAGACTTTGTTATTATATAAAATAACATTGCATTCTAAATACCATTTATGTAAAAGAAAATCCATGTAATTTCAGAGGCTTCACAAACTTTATTATTCAAATGTTATGTAAGCTTATTTTCTGAAAATTTAAATTGTACAGTTATTTGAATGGGGAACAATTTTGTAACACTGAAGGCGAATTTTCAGAATACTGCTTTTAAGCAGCTTCAGGGTGGGCATGGGCTGTTGTACATCACAGGGGCAGTGACTGTCACGAACACTCTCAGCGGCATCGTGAGCCGACAGTGCGCTTAGGTAGTTGCAGCCTGCATATCTACATGTCTAAACACCGTCCTTAGAATTTACGGTTTCCTTCCTTTCTGGTGCTTCAAAGGTGCAATCTAACCCCCCCCCCCCCCCCCACTACACCCACTACACCCACTACACCCACTACACCCACTCTCTCCCACCCTCAAAGTGCACAGTCCTCATATTAGACTTGCCACTAGTTTCATTTTGGTGTCCAGGAGAAAAAAGAAAGAGAAAAATCGTTTGTATTTTTTGTGGGTGGGTGGATGAATAGCATGGGATGAATATGAACAGCACAGACATGTGCACAGAACCGTCACACACACGCAACACACACACACACACACACACACACACACACACACACACACACACACACACACACACACACCATTCTGTGCTACAGGCACAGGACATAAACTCTGTCTTTTGCAATGAATCAACTGCATTCCACTGTTACCTTCAGGCCTTTGCAGGAGAGGGCTGTCCCTCTGTGGCTCCCATTAGAAGAGCGGGATAAGGACCCATTTCACACGTATTTACAGCCCTAAATGAGAGACGGTGGAGGTCAGAAACAGGGCTGCAGACTCAGAAGGGCTTTATGACATCATCCTTCATTCCAACAGGGAACCCACACTATCTGCAGAGCCCGTGCACAGCGAGCATTAATTATGTAATGGAAGTTAATCTATATTCTATAATGTATCCCAGGAACACTTAGCAATGATCAGTTTACTGACGGCAAACATATGTTTGTCCCACTTTCCATTTCTGCAGACCTTATGCGGAGGTGATATTTTACAACCTCCTGAAACGCTACAAAGTTCAAGGACATTACATGCTAGTCAGGGCACTATTAATGGGAGCCTTTAATAACATCAAAAGTAGGATAAAAAATGGAAATGTGAATATATGCTGCTTTCTTCTTAAATTATTTAAAGCACTTTTAACTGCTCAATCCATTTGAGTTGAAAGACCACTACTGAGTACTACTTAAAAATGACATAATAATGTATTGAATCACCAGCAAGCACCACTATATAAATATATGGGCGAGACAAATGTCACCACCAGCAGGTACCACAGCACTGTATACACAGCTATATTAGTTAGAGCAGTATTTTGTCATCACGAGCAAGTATGTATATATATGTAGAAAAGGGTATTTCTGGCCTCTAACCTTTATGGATTTTGGAAATTTTGGAAGAAGGCACTGAATAGGTTGTTTGGGCCATAGTGGCATTTGTTGTGGGGTGGTGATAATATTTTTGATATGGGGGTATTTGAGTGTTGTGAAATGCACACTTGGTTTAAATGAACCGTTTAAAGATCAACATGTATAAATAAACAAATAGTATAAAAAAAAACATGAAAAGGAATGCTACAATAGTCTAATCGTTAAAAAAAAAATTCCTAATGCCCATAGATCAGTACTCTCAGTACCTACTCAGTACTCTCCCTTCAGGCCTATACTTAATATTTCTTTTGTATAACTCCTGTAATGTATTGTTTTCCTACTGGCTGTTAAGTACACACCTATTCTGTATTATCTCTTGGCCTATCTAGACCTGCATATAACTGACCTGCAATAGGACAAGAAGTATAGAGGGGGGGGGGGGGGGGGGGGGCAAAGGAATGATCTGGCGATGAAAGGGTTTGTTATTGGCGAAGACGCTTGTATTAGCATCCATTAGCTCTGACTGACAGGTTGGAGGAGGGAATTAGCCCGCGTGGCAAGGAAGAGGAGTCCACCGCTTCTGGCCGCCAGATCCATCATCATCTCCTGAGCCTTTCGCTACGCTACGGGAGCCACCTGTTCAATATTTATATCCCCCCCCCTACACGCCAGCTCACAGCCAGACGTTCGCTGTTGCAGTCCCAGAGATTCCCCAGAGTGCGTCTCATGCCTCGCTAGCTACCCAGCCCCTCCTCGCCGTGTCGCTTTCACTTAGGAGTCGGATAGGCTGGCCAGCACCGGGCCCAAGTGCGGTACCACGAGCTTCAGACGTGTTTAATTGATCTGCCTGGTCCCACATGCCTGTCACTTTCTGCATCATACCCAAATCAATCACCCGTAAACGTGCATCGCTATAACGCTTGTGTGCAGTATTCCTTTTGATCCGTGCGCCCAAACCGTACAGACGTATTGAGTGACAGCACAAGAGAAGACAGAATGGGAACCAGACTACGACCCGGAGAATAAAGGCAACCATTCGCAAATATGATCTAGGCCTGACGTCCACAAATTGCAGTCTTTTGATCATGGCGTTAAAACGTGGCGTTTGGTTTAGGTAAATTGCTGAGACGAGACGTCGCTTTTGTCTTGCTGATTTAACGATGTTTCCCCAATCACACCTTTGCCATTCAAAGTGAGCCCCTGTACAAACGGGACTATTTTGCTAATTGAATCGACGGTTAGAATATGTCGTTTCCATACAATTATCCAACAATTACAAAAATAGGCTGACTTTATTCTGTTATTCCAACGGAGAAATGAATGGAGGGAATGTGTCCTCGGTTCATATGGGAAGACAGCTTTCAGTGTTACACATAGAATGAAGGCACAAAGAGAGGGGGTGGAGGGTGGAAGGTGGTGGTGGTGGAGGCTCGCGACAATGCACGTGGGCCAAATATAGCTCGAATCATCCACTTGAGGAAGATATTCAAGAGTCTTTAAGAAAAAAAATAAGAGAGAGAGAGAGAGAAAGGTGAATGTAATGAGGGGAGAAATCTTTGCAGGGAGAGTGAAGTGTGTCAGTTTTGTCTGCTATTATCATTTGGAAGCTTGCACTAGCTGCAGATGTCAGTTGAGAACTACTCGAGCTCTGCTGATGGAGGTCATTCCAGCTGCAGAGCCCTGTGGGAGAGTGGCGACTCAAACAGAAAGCTGACTGTTAACTTTCCTCACAGAACAGAAGCCTTGTTGGCAGGCTGTGAGGAACCTCCAGGGAAAGGATTCAAGCTACAGAGAGAACAAGTGGACCAGATCATGCTAAAGATATGATATCATCGGCCTTGTTATGCTACCAGTAAGGAAGGCGCTGCTGTATGCCATAACACAATGTATATCTCACGTCCAGAGAACACTAGCAAACCCAAACGTTGCGGTGGTGTGTCTCTCATGCTTGTGACTATTGCAAAATCTCTAGAATGTTCTGTTGTTCGTTTTCGTTCGATTCTCTTTTGGTTTGTTCACCGACTGGTTCAGATCCAGCTCTCAGCACTACCAGACTGGGTCCACATGTGCAGGGTTGGACACGCGGGGACCAAGAAATGCACCCGTCACCCTCCCGATACGAGACTCAGAAGGACAAGGTTAGAGCTCTGGCCCTCGTGATTGAAGAGGGTTTCTGTCAGCTGTTAGTCCTGCCAGGTTCATCATGGCGTGCGGGTCGGATGTAAGCAGCTATAACTGGCTGCGTGTAATCAGCTGAAGAGGGCCTCGAGGGTGCGGGAAGACGCGACCAGATCTCTCCAAAGTGCGAGAGGTCAACGAGATACTCTGTGCGGGCCCGTGGCCAAACAGTCATGTTGGGCTGCAGCAGGAGGGAGGGCAGACATGTTCCGGCAGTGTGGGATGAAGCGAAATGACCTGGAGGCAGGATGAGCCTTCGGAATACAGGTGCAGAGTGTTAGAGCTTCTCTCTTTTTCCAGGAATTGTCATTAGTGCGAGAAGCCAGAAATTTTATCAGAGACATATCCCATAGCCAAGAAAAAGGAAAAAAACTATTAACTGGAAATGCACATTAGCACAATCAAAATATAGATAAGTACAGGCAAATGAGCCAAAATGATTGTGCATGGTAATCCATCACACATTACAGATGTGGCAATATTTCTCTGCATTATAAAGAACAGGTTTGAGAGAAGGCAGGGTGAAGCTATAGCAGCAAATGGCTGGTAATGATTGAACAAACCCTTACTGTATCATTTCTGCACTGAAATGACTGCATTATTATAACGATAAAGACAAAGCTCTGCAATGTACGGCAGGAGCACCAATCACCCACCTACAATCTCAAACATTTCAGCTGTGCCTGAGGTTATTTGTCTTCAGCAACACGCGGGCCTCTGCTGAAAAAGTAAAGTCCACACCTAAATAATAAAGAAGGCTGAGTAAACATAAAGCAATATGTGGCTCCACGTGTGAAGCGTCACACTGGAGATGAACCTTCACCCCCCATGATTTTGGCCTGGTGAAGGTTCACATTCTAAATAGATGTTTGTGGACTCTGAAGGATCCACTTTCAATGCAGCCTCTTCTTTCAGTACTGGCCAGGCGGGCAGAGACGAGAGCAATCTATCTCCCTCTGACAGGGGAGGAGCGTGCGAATTCTGGGGCAAAGTAATGGAGGGGCCTGTGCTGTTGGCCCCAGCTCCTCCCCACACCTTGGTCTCCAACGCCTCAGAAGGAAGAGAAAGCTGTCAGGAGATTCATCTACCACTGTTCCTTCTCCTTCACTGCCCTCCATGTACTGTCTTTATAAATATTACAGCACCTCTGCCAAACCGCTTCAGAGACACCGTAGACGATGTGTTGCGTGTGTGTGTGTGTGTGCATGTGTGCGTGTGTGTAGTACTCTGTTATGTATTAAGGTGATACCAACATACAGAGCAGCACTGAGTGTTTCATTTAAAGCCTGTGGTTACTGTGTGAATGAATATTTTGCTAATTGTAATTGTGTTTGGTCACATATGAGGTAAGATGTTTTAGGGATTTGCATACAGAAAGGATTTGCATAACAAAATATTCACATGCAGCATACATCTCATTTAAATGTATTTGCTGTGGACCCAATCTTCCTATTATGCTAAGTCCTTGAATCTGATGAAAACAACAACTGGAAGTGTTGTGTTCTAGTTGACCTGTAGGGGGCACTGGTATGATAGTCGTCCTTGAGCTTTTTCAAACTAAAATCAGTCAACGTCAGGGTAGTGCTGCAAGTTTCACATGAGAGTTGAAAACATGATCTTTAAAGGTGATGCTCATACAAATATTCACCACAATTAATCAGTCCGCAGTGTGTTAAAACTACAGATGTCTTCAGCAACCACCAAATCACCGACAGGGGATTTTTGTTTATACTCACAATGCTGTTTCATTTGACGAGTTTAGCCAAACACACGACTACTAAGAATAGTACCCGCTGCCCGGCAATTACTGTGTGTTACATAATGAAGTGTGGAAAAATAGTTCTTGTGCAGTCGAGAGAGCGGACCATCGGGCAGTGGGTGGCACAGCTCGGGTAGCACAACTGCAACAGGTCAGCGAGGGCGGCCGTACTGTGTTCCTGGCTCCTTTAATCTATATGCAGCATATCGGCTCAGCTTAAATAACACGCTCACATGCTTTCCTTCTGCAGAAAGGTAAAGATTATGCGCAGCTATCTTGGAAAAGGAGCTATAGGCTATGGCAACGCACGGAGGATGGACTATTATTACTGCCGTCATCTTAGATCCGTCTGCAGTTGTGTGACTCGGGCACGCAATTAGCTGCTCCCCTCTGACCTGACAGACACGTGTCAGTCCTGCAAGAACCGAGACAGAAAATCCGTCGCATGCCTGGTAGCCAAACTCTAGTAGCCTACACACACAAACTCCACAGATGCTGTTTCTGAGCCGGGTGGATCGAACTGTGCTGTTTTATTAAAGAATCAATTGTCTCCCAGCATGACAGGTTATCGCAACCAAATGGGTCTATTGATTTATGGATAAAACATGAAAGCTTTCTGAGGAAGAGGCTCTCTCAGTGTGAGATAGACAGAGACATGACGCACAAATACACTTCACCTCAACAAAAGGATGATTTGAAGAAGTGGAGTTCTATGAAAAGGATATATCAGTACACAAATGAAGTTAAATTCAGCTATGCAGCGATAGTGCAGAGAACAGGCTAACCACTAAGAAAGACAAAAAGCAGACACACGATTACTAGCTGACTACTATAGATAGAGCCCTGAAGATTTGCAATAGAGAGAAATATTAACACACACTCTCTCTCTCTCTCTCTCTCTCTCTCTCTCTCTCTCACACACACACACACGTATATATGTATATATGCACACATTGCACTATAAAATTCACAGAGAGAGATGAGAATATAAAGTGAAAATGAGCTTGTCGGAGAATTTGCCCTAAAAACTATTTCTGCTTGTCAGCTTTCAGTGCCATTTGTGTTAATTCTAATGAGAGAGTCATTTTTGAGAGCTGTCTTGGCTGTCACAGAAAGGGTATAGAGCTGTTCTGTCTATTCCCTCACAGCACTGTATCACTGAAACAGCCCTACACACACACACACACACACACACACACACACACACACACACACACACACACACGTGCACCCTGCAGGGAACCTGAGAGAACCAGGCCTTGCTAGAAATAAATGGAAACTACGGCCGTATTCATCTTCTGAAATAGCCTTCATTTTCCCCTGCGACGAATGGACAACGCCAAGGAGACGATTTATGTAGCGCTTCGAGGAGATGGGAAGGCTGTTTTCCTTTTTTAGGGCAGCATCATTCCAGTGCCACTGGGCTTGCATGGTGCATTGGGTTTGTGTTTGATCACAGCCAGGGTCACGAGGCTCCCGATGCCAGGACTCACATCTGTCTGGTGTCCTGGTGCTGCGTCATTGTTGATGTGCGACCGTGTCGTTTCCTTCAAAGTTTCTCAAGGCCATTCCATCTCCATATCTGCTTTCCTTTCTGTCCCTTATGGGCTCTCTCGATGTGACTCTCTCTGTTACTCAGTCTCTGGGACTGTGATTCTCTATGACTCTGATTCTCTCTCTGTGACTGTGATTCTCTATGACTTTGATTCTCTCTCTGTGACTCTCTTTGTGACTCTCTCTCTCTCTGTGACTTTGATTCTCTATGACTCTGACTCTCTCTGTGACTCTGTGATTTTCTCTCTGTGTCTCTCTGACTGTTTCTCTTTGAGTCTCTCTGTCTTCTTTCACTTTCTCTCTGACTCTCTGTGACTGTGATTCTCTCTCTGTGACTCTGTGATTCTCTCTGTGATTATCTCTCTGTGACTCTCTCTCTGTGATTATCTCTCTGTGACTCTCTCTCTGTGATTCTCTCTCTCTGACTCTGTGATTCTCTCTCTGAGACTCCCTGTGTCTCTCTCTGACTGTTTCTCTTTAACTCTCTCTGACTTCTCTCTCACTTTCTCTCTGACTCTCTCCTGCTCTAAATCTCTTACACTCCCTCTCTCTCCTGCGCTCTCTCTCTCACTCTCAGCCTGCAGATGTCTTATCTTTGCTCCATCTAAAGCTGCTTTATCCTTTAAAAGCAACAGGCGAGGTGCAAAGCCGTCCTTTCAGCAATGATAAATTAATATCAGGAGTGAGACTATGGTCTATAACAGGCAGCAGTGCAGGTATTCTCTGATAACACACATCCCTCACCATCAGGACAAAACCTTTCTGAGGAGCAACATATGGAGTTTTTGCTTGACAACATGTATATGTATGCAAAAGAAAAGGAAACGGGAGAAGACTGTTTACTTGACTGGAGAAATGTGAGTTTGTGTATTATTGCCTTAAATAGGTATGTGACTATGCAGCAGAATAAATGTTGGTAACGGGTTATACAGTAAACATCTTTGGGCATAATCTCACAAAAAGAAAAATCAAGATAATACAGCTTTTATCTTTATGAGACATAAAACACCCCATTCAGTTATTACAAAGCCAGTCAGGCAAAATCAAGTCTAAAGCTTTCACATCCATTGTTCCCTCTCTGACTTTGATGGAAATGAAATATTAATAGTTGGGAAATGAGAGGACTGGTCTTTGGAGGCGAGCTGATTCAAGCAGTCACCTCCCCATGTCTCCACATTTCTCCACATTTCTCACTCACTCTTGCTCTGGTAGCAGCTGCAGCTGTTCTCCACGTCTCATTGAACATCCATTGAGACGAGCAGAAACGTTTTCCACTCAAGCTCATTACTACCTCTCCTCTCCTCTCTCCTCTTCTCCTCTCCTCTCTCCTCCTCTCTCCTCCTCTCCTCTCCTCTCCTCAACTCCCACTACCCCCTCCACTCCCTCCGCCATCTCCAGGGAAACAGGAGCACAAAAGCGTGCTTCCTCGTCACCGCCAGGCCCGTGTTTTGACAGGCTTGAGTCTCTTCTCGCTGTTGTGAAGTGGACGAGCCCGCTGCCTGCTGCTCTTTGATTAGACTACAAGAGCCTGTTGTTTTGCGATTGTGTGGCAGGACACGGCTCGGCGGAGAAAGAAAACCCACCAATGATGAGCTGCCAATCGCAGGGGGAAGAAGAATGGGTGGTGCGGGACACACATGGAAGACGGGATTCTTTTTTTTCACCCGCTCCAGATTTCAGGCCTTCAAGCAGATCATCTCGCCTTGTCTCTGCATCTGAACAGAGATAGCAGAGCTTCTCCTCGGAGCTGCCTGGCACACGCAGAGATCCAGCAAAGCGAATGGAGGAAACTCTGGGCAGTGAACATCTATATTCAAAGCAGACACAAGCGAAGGACTGTTGTGCTTTGTGTGATAATCGGAGCTGCAGCATGTGATCGCCCATTTCGAAACACTTTAAACACCCTGCAAAGGCTAATTTGCAAGTCCATGCCACCCTTTAACGTTTTTTTCCCCTTCAATGGTTGCAACACAACACATCTGTAGACTTCCAGTAATAGGAACAAATGTTTTACGGGCTTGGTGTGTCTTCAGCAAATAATCCATCATGAGTCAAGTATTATGTAGTATGTATGTGTGTCCTCCAGTAAAAGCACAAGAAAGTCATGATTCTGCAATTCCTTGATTACCTCAGTGCTTTGCAGGCTTTACATTTATGTATGGTTATATTTCAACCCGTAATAGGCGGCATTCGCACAGAAGATCCCTTGTCCACTTGTGTGGGAGACGTGCAGAATAGCATTAGCCTGACGCTACGGTTTCAGATGGTGCTACTTGTCCCTGTTGCTGGATAAGCTCGATAGATCTGCTGACTTGCAGATGCGTGGATGCTCCTCTTATGGTTGCTCTTCTTTTAATATTGGCCTTCTCTCTCCTTCTGTGTGTGTGGGTGTCAGTAGAACAAACTCAGCACTTCAGAGGCATGCAAGGCTGATGTACCCTGTTCCCGCTCTGAAGGACACCGTCAGCAGACCAGACCTCTCTGCCTATGCTCCGTTTGAACTGGTCAGGTGTAATCTGTCAGGACTTCTCAGAAGTAGCCTGTGTTGAGATCAAGCCCCTGGTTCTATGGAGCACACCTGAACACACGCAGATGTATGCACAAACACAGTGGTCTAAGGGCTATGATGTCCAACAGAAGGATAGCACTTACAAAACCAATTGGTATAATTTTTATATTCCCATGTGCAAGCATTTAAATGTTGGGTTAAATGAGTCCCAAATGTAGTAATTGCTTGCCAGAAGTAGTTTCTTTCTTCAGCACCAACAGCATCCTGTCTGGACTCTGGGGGATTCTCTGGCTCTGGCCTGTATATGGCTTGAGGAATCTTTGAATATTCCCTCTCCATGAATGGAGAGTCCTTCACACTGTCGTTTTATTATTGTTTTTTTTCAAGAAAATGGAGCGAGACTACTAAACTTTCAGCTGTGGTGAAAAGTTCTCCCGTTCTCCTGTCCACATGACCTGAGATACCAGAAAAATCAGAAACCTGCCAATCCACTGACTTGCTTCCCAGCCAAAAGGGAAAAGGGAGAAGAAAAAGAAAAGGAAAAGCTTAACATTGGCTAAATGATGTACTGGGAACACCACAGAGCCCAAAGAAGCAATGAGGCTCCCCAGAGAAATCTCAACCATTACAACAATTTCCTACCTGGCTTTGCCTCTGGCCACCTATAATTATTCCTTGAGTTTTATTAGTGATGTTCTTTCTAAGGGCATGGAGTCATGCTATGAAAAACTTACTACAATGTGAGAAACTATGCCATAAGCGGGTCTGCTGGAGAATTAAATGGACCTGAAAATATTCAAATAAATGGCCCCTATCTTTGAAAATTAGAATTTCTGATGGGTTGGAAATATTTAGGTTGTAGGTTAATTTGTTGACCCATGTCTGAGAGGGGCTGAGCAGAAACGCCGCAGTTTACGTCAGGGCCGTTAGGGAAAAGTGTGGCCACCACCGAACATGGAAACTGGACCATTAAGAGCACCTTCCCTGTAAATGCTTTTATCCATTGCTTCTGAGCTTTGAAGCAGAGCAATACAATACTGTTCCAGTAACCAGCTTACTGTTAATAATTAGTTCAAGCATAAGCTTTCCAAACCTCTCTTATAACAATAATAATCATTCTGAGAAGACCTACTCCTTAGTTAAAACCAAACTTAAAGAAATAAATAACATTATTGTGCTTCATCTTACATGAAGGGAAACAGAAATAAAGTGATGCATAATGGTATGCGGTGCTTCATTAAGCATTTTTTTAATTAGCATAAGAGAGCCTTATTCATCACATGTTCGGTCTCATTTGCGCCGTGTCTGGGCTAATTGTGAAGTGGTGCAGGGGTGTGACAGCAGGGTATGTGGGGAATGGTAGCGAGTGCCCCAGGACGGGTTAACATCCTTCTGGAGAAGGATGGCCGGTGAGATGTGTTTGCTCTCGACCGCCTCGCTGCTCTGAAGGTCTGAGTGGCGTTGCATCAGGTTTTGCTATTCAACCCATAATAAAGTGTGTGTGAGCTCTTTATGGGATCTTAGAAGCATAGGATGGGGGATAAGGGAGAAAGGTTGGCCTGTTGTGTGGGGGGTTTAGGGGGTGGAGGTGGGTTGGTGGGGGTGTGGGTTGTGTGGAGAGGTTTGGGGAGGGGAGTTGGGGGGGGGGTTGTGTGTAGAGGTTGTGGTGGGCAGAGTGAAGTTAGAGGGCGAGAGGGTGCCAAACGCTTCTATTATGACAGCTATGCCCAGCTCTAATCTGATTTGCATGGATCAATCTTTCCTTATGAGAAACCAGATCATCTGGTCTCTGTGTTAGATGTGTTTAGTAGTCGGACCACTTCCTCACTCAGCCCTCAAACACCCCCTCCGCCCCAAGAAAAGCCAGTTATGGCCATTTTGCTCCAGTCATACTAGAGGTTTGATGCTCGCAGAAGACAGCGCCCTGTCTGTAACCCGACCCAGTGTGAATAAATGTGTGAGCGTAGGTGTGTATGTGACCTGAATTCAAACACGCGCCCCCCCCTTCCAGAAAATAGGAGTCATCGCCATGTATATTCAAAGCTGAATCTCATTTGTATTCCTGGGGCATAACCAGTAGATTACAGTCCAATATCATGAAGACTGTGGAGGTCCAAGACCCTTCCACTCATATTCCTGCCTCACAAACATTAGCATAACATGTAGATAGTGCTGCTAATATGAACATGCACACTCTAGACTGGTGAAGGGGTACGCTTAGGTTCTAATTAGAACAGGAACAGATCAAAGAACACACAAACACAAACACACACACACACATACACACACACACGCACACACACACACAAACACACACACACACACACATACACACACACGCACACACACACACAAACACACACACACACACACACACACACACACACACACACACACACACACACACACACACACACACAGACACACACACACACACACACACACACACACACACACACACACACACATATTCCTTCATACTCTTCAAGAAAAAAGTTTAGACCGCAAATAAGACAACATAGATCCATCTTTCAGAGAGGAACAGTTCCTGTCTGGGCTTTTTCTGTGCAAAACTCAAATTGGGATTCATTGTCATAGTGAGTGATGTTCTTGCATAGTTTTACTGTTCTGTGCTCCCGTATGACTAAAGCACTATGATACCAGTAATTGATTGATCATGCATATTATTTAGCACATTAAAATGATTTAGGGGAAGATAAATTTACAAAGTTAATGTGTTTTTTTCTGTCAGAAGATAATATTCATCTAGACTACAAACTTTAATAATGGATGGGAGTCGGAAATGTGATCAAGTGTAGATGTAGAGGCCTTGTTTGCTTTTAGCTTAAGGCAATAGTGTAAATAGTGAGTTTCACACATAAACAACACATCACACAACACATCACAACAAACCAAGCCTGTGCTTGGTTTGTTTCTCTTAATGGCTTACTAGCTATTTAGCCGAAGCTGTGGACATCTCACTGTGGGCAATGGTCTTTGGTATACTAACTACTAAGTAGCTTAGCTTGTGTGTGTGTGTGTGTAGCCAGTGTTAGAAGGCGTGCTGTATTTCCCACTGTAGTTTCCATCCCACTGGTTGAACGGCATGAACACTGTGAGGTTGCCAGAGTGTGTTTATGTTCACACTTACGTGTGTTTCTGCATGTCTCTTGATGTGTCCTTAAAAACACTGAAGGGTTCTTAATTGTGGCTCATCGCCCACAGTGCTACTGAGTCTTGAGCCCCTTGCCACTCTACAAAGCACTCACCGTGTCTAATTGGAGCAGGATGAGATCCACCCTTAGCAGTGAGAACACACTCTTCAAGGAAACCTGGGACTGACAGGTCATTCTTCTGTCATTCACTTACCCCATGCGCACACACACACACACACATGCACACACACACACTCACACACGCATGCACACCCAAGAGGCCATTTACAGCATGTAGTACTTCAGATGCTGGTGAAAATCATTTCTTTGAAGGAAACATGTTGCTTTTTCTCTCGGTTTGAGGTGAATGAATTCACAATTGCCCTAAAAAGACTTCAGGGATTTCTGGGAACCCGCAGGGAATGCGAAAAAGGGGACAAACTGAGAATTTGAGAATGCAGGAGCAGGAGTTGTGTGTGTGTGTGGGGGGGGGGGGGGGGTGTTGGTTTGTTTGTTTTTTTTGCTGGGTTTTCATGGTACGGATGTCATGTGTGCGTGCTGATGAACTGAGCAGGGAGTACAGAAAAAGTAGCAGAGTGCACAGATATAGTGTGCAGGGTTTAAGTATCCATTTGGCCCATGGAGATCCCACTGTTTTCCATAATGTCTCTGCTAAATCTGAGTCTCTATCCAGCCCATATTCCGATTACTGCTCCACCTCGGCTGCTATGTTAAATTCACCACGGTGCTCAATTTTGCATTCATTATCAATCTTTGATATCCTGCACTTATTCATGCTTTAGATCCTAAAAGAATCCAAGAGTTTAAGAAGTATAAAAAGCAAGTCAATTGTTAATATTATTTATTATTAACATGTATTAATGATTATGAGTCAGAGTAATTAAGTGAAAGCCTTGCACATTTCTTTGTTTCTTCAAAGCGCCGTTTTTTGGGGGGTTCCAGAAATGCGGAAACCCCTTTGTTCATTCTCCCTGTCTTCTCTCCTGCCCTCACTGCAAATCAAAACGCAGATTAGTCACTCTCTCCTCTATGGAGTCCCACTAGCACAGTCCATGCATATGGAAGCCCTGTGGGGTCTAAAAGAAAGAAAGAAAGAAAGAAAGAAAGAAAGAAAGAAAGAAAGAAAGAAAGAACGAAGTTTAGTATTGGTTGCGAGTACCTCTCAGAAGCATTTATACTTCAGCTGGGTGCCTCCTTCCCCTCTTAGTGTACACTGGGCCTGCTGGACTTCTCCACACAAAGGAGAAAGGCCTGGTCCAGGTATTCTCCCTGGTTCCTGGATCCCAGGGGAGGAAAGGACAGAATGCAAGGAAGAAAGCCCCATCCATACTGAGTGGAGCGCTTTGTCTGCCCCGATAGAGGAGGGACAAAGAGGCCCCGGATAATGAATTGGATTAAATAGAGAGAAATAAAAGAAAGCAAAGCCACACAAAGGCACAGCGAACAGAGCATGAGATACCTCGGCCGCACAAAAGAATGGCGAAAAATGGCCGCATTCAAAGGATGGTTGTTTTCTGTGGTGTACTTGGAGCAATTATAGGAACCGTGTTTTTGACTGCTTATCATTTAGATTGTTGAAAATTACTGAAGCTTCTTATCCACTTAGACTTGTGATAGTTTTAGTTTTTTTGTGGCGTGTGAACAATTTTACAAATATAAACAGACAACATACATGTACACAAACTCATCCAGTCGCTTCAAAATCCTAGAGCTCATAACTAACGTTACTCATTAAAACTAAAGAAACTGTTTAAAATTAAACTGCCTAACAGCCGTCAGTGACACACACACACACACACACACATGCACACGCACATGCATACACGCGCACACGCACACACAAACAGAAGCTGCCAGAGAACGCTCTCTCCTCCTCTGCCAATTGTAAAGGTCACTGCATTCTCCCTGCCAGTCACTGTGAAGCATTAGACTATAGCCCACAGAGAATACTGTTATCCATCTCAGCTGACTCCTCCAACACCCACCCCCACCCCCGAGGTGCATTTCCTTCACTTGCACAGGTCTCTGAATCCTCTCACAGCACGGCAAAACACACAAGTCATGCTGTTGTTGATGCCGCAGGTAAGACTGACTGCTTAGACCTCCCGTAATAATATTCATCTTCATTTGCATAAAGAGGAGGGGCGTTGGGCTCCATCAGTCAGCTTGTGATCATAAACATATAAGTGTCAGGAATGAAAAGGTTAAAACAGGCTGCTTACAGCAAAAATGCAATTTCAGCATGTTTATATTGGATACATTAAATATTAAAGACATTGTGACACACTTCCAGGTGTTATTTGTAACAAATTAGTAAATGCTAATGCTTTCAAAGCGAATTAGATTTTCCACCTTCATCACTTCGCCTAAGTAGCATCAAATATTTCCTCAATACCTGGAGCGGAACAAAAGAGGCTCTAATTCCAGTGAACTTTATGATAACTTACAGTGAACCATTAAGGTTTTGCTCTCCCTTTTTCACTCTATTTGGCTGTCACTGAGTTGGAGGTCTGCACCGAGCTCCTACAGCACAGTGGGGACATTGTTTGAAGAGGAAATTAATGTTATCTTGATACACTGTGACACATTCGTTACTGAGAATGGAGCCAAAGCATGGACAGCCAATGACAGCTGACCTCTGAGGGAGAACTCTGGTTGCCATGGTGCCCAGTTGACATCAAACGGGAGTTGAAAATTGCCATGGAGGCGTTCACTCAGAGGTTGTAATCGTTAGGTAGTCACCACGGGTAAGACTTCAGACTGGAGTTTATCAAATGTGTGTCATACGGCCCTACGTGTGGCTTTACACTAAATGAAAACACAAAAGCTTGGTCGGTCATATTTTAAGCACATATATTCATGGGGTGTGTGTGTGTGTGTGTGTGTGTGTGTGTGTGTGTGTCGGGGGGGTACACAACATGCTATAATCCACCACCATTGAAGACAAAAAAACAGGACAAATGACAGAACATGGAACTAAACGAGACACAGGTGAAATCAATGACACAAGGTGGAGACTGAAAAAAGAGGCGTGAACAGAACAACACAAACACAGAAATGAAAAGAAAAGCAAGACACCAGGGGCATTACTGGGGGGGGGGCCGCAACGCCAAGGAGGGGGCCACCGTGCCAGGTAGTGGTTGAACACAAACATATTTAAATAAAAATGCTATTAAATACTTAGTCACCATGATTGATTGTTTCCTAACTCCTAAAATGTCAGTCAACATAAAGCCTATGGTACACCTGGAAAAAGCAGAGGTTTGCGTTTGATTGGGGATTTAGATGTGCTTCAGAACTTCAGCCTCATTCCAACAGTTCCCAGCGTACCTGGGAATCACTTTTGCAGATTACCACCGCTCAGAGATGATGGCAAAACGTTTGCCCGACTATGTCACAGCCAAAATGGATATTCTTGATCCATGTGTCAAATGTAGGTAAGGAACAAAGAGGTTGTTCAAAGAGTCTTATCTATATAGCTCATTTCAGACCTTTAAATCACCTGGTATGGAATTAATCAGAAATACATAGGAAGAAGATCTAGGGATGAACATTTCTGAAGATCTCGAGAAAGCCAGACTTGAACATATACATTCTTGCTCTGTCAATGCTAGGAACTGTATAATGCAGTATAAAATATCGCATACAATATCGACTACATTATTCCAAGGTAAGACTGCATAAACTGTTTCCAGATTTATCACCTTTGTGTGATAAATGTCAATGCAGGCTACCCTCTCTCATAGTTATGCGCTGTCCTGTGATGTATATATTTTGGGTCGATATTTTTGTAGCCGTTTCTGAAATGTTGAAGGGACTCTTGGAATCAGACCCAGATCTTATCACATTTGGTTTATCTGAAATTTGTCTTCAGATCCCTTCCATCCAGCAACATCTGGTTTCCTTTCATTTCATTACTGCTAAAAAACCTTTTAGGAAAAAAAATCTTCATTTAAATAATGGAGTGTAGAAATGACAAACATTTGGATAAAATTTGTTTCATGATGAAGGGCAAACAAATTATGTGACAGGATCTGGAGGCCTTGATGATTTCTCAAAGGAGAACGAGGTTATGCAAAATCTGCTAAGAACATCCACTCCCTGTTGTCACGTTGAGGACCCCGGCCCCTCCCTTTTGGGCGTGTGTTAACGTTGTCCACGTGCTTTGTCTGCGTCTGTGAAACTCCGTGGTTATGGCTATGTCGCGTGATAATCTGTCTCACCTGTGAATCGTCTCGTAATCACATGGGGCTAATGTGGTCTGTCTATTTAATGTGCGCTCGCGCAGTGTCCTGTGCTCGTCGTTGTCTACAGTCTACACGTTGTGTGCTGTGTGTGAGTGTTTATCGTGCGCTGATTGCGCAATACTTGTTGTTAAATTAAAGTGACTGTGAGTGAACAACCGGACTCGTGTCTCGTCCGTCTCTCTGGCGCCAGCGTCACACCTGTATGCAGCACCCAGGGATATGTGGGCGGGGCTTGTTGGGGTTGTGGGTGTGTTTATTTTTCTTTTTTATTTTAAGTTGGGTTGTTATTATCGTATCATCATACTCTGCTTGCTTGTGTATCATATGCAGCATTTCAATGGGAATTATAAGAAGTATAATTATATAAAAATACTGAAGCTAAAAACAAAAAAGTCCATGCTAGTGAAAAGTAAATAGTGGACAGAAAGAACCATGTTAACATTTTTTAATTAATAAATTTTACTAACAAAAATTTTAATGAAGTAATTAAGTACAAATTAAGTAACCAAATTTGTAAAACTATATCAGTAGAGGAATTCAGTACTTTAGTATCAATATTCAGCAATCAGTGACAATAAGCTTTTATGCAGTAAATTCAGTACTTCTTTTAGGTACTTAGACATTAATAAAGCCATGTAATTAAAACATGCAATTGCCACACAATTGCTTCTTCAAGACTGATAATCATTACAGTAACAAGCATGCTAGTTTACTATAGAGAAGCTATAGTACTCTATGGTAACACGATTATATACTGCTAAGTTAATATATGTATGTATGTATATGTATATACATGTATATGCTTAAGCATATATGATATGTATGTTCTTATGTATTTACATAATGATATATAAATAAATGGTGTCAACTAGTTAACTCTCTTGACTGATATTGATTTTTCTTGTATTTCTTGATATCTCCAGAGATCAAACTGCCCCTGGATTTGAACATTTAGCATTTTCTTTACGATCAGCAAAACCTTGAAACAAAGCAACCGGCTTCGAAATGTCCAAATTCATATGTATTCATGAGCACATTTAACATTTTTATTCGTTGTCAGCTATCTGGTTTAATACTCCTCTGAGTCCTTACACGCCGGTGAACTGGTAGGTTGATATCGTGCTCTGGTGTTTCACTCTAGCGTGCAATAGGTCTTGAACTGTCTTATAAAGATATTTCTAAGTTCGTTGGAATAATATATGGGGGGCAAGGCAGTTTGCATTTTCTTGCTGCTCCTGTGGAAGTTTATGGCCTTCCGCCGTTCCCTTCATTGTTCATGCCCATTTGATTAATGTGCAACTCTGCCATTGGTTTGCTCCCAATTTCCTAGCGAAATTAAAACGAAAATTAAAATTCAAACGGCTTTTAATGGGTCAGACGGTGAGATGAGCGTGCGTGCTGAGCGCCCCCACCGATGCTCCGTTTTGTTTTGTACGGCCGTCTTCCTGAAAGAAGAGAGCGGTAATTGAGTGTTGCCGCTTCATGTAAAAGCCATTGTGAAGGCAGGAGAGAGTTTCAGTGAATGCGTGTAATATCGCTCCTATGCAACTGCAGCAAGAACAAGGGGCCATGTCACATAATAGGTGCGTACGGCATTTATCTTACTTTTCTCCACTCTTGTATGAATTGGGAGAAAATGCTCTGAGCAGCTAACAGAAGGACCATATGGCTTTTAGCTCCTTGGAGAGACTGAAATCATCCCTGCTCTTGTTTAGTCGAGGCTTTGCCGAAACAGTCGCGGCAGCTCTGGGACTCTGATGGAGAAAATTGGAAGCAGAAATCTCCTGACAGTGAAATTATGTTCACTTTTTTATGACATGCCTTGCCACAGAAGCGAGAGGGAGAGGCTTGAATAGGTCCATTAGTCCTGTGTAGCCCCCCCCCCCCCCCTCCTTCCCTTCCCCCAACCCCCCCAGGCATGCCCACCAAGACAAACAAGACACAGGGCGCCTGTCGTTCACCGTGTCATGATGCAAGAGGTCTCTGGACAACTGACGAAGAAGATGCGGGAGGAATATTGCGGAGTATTGCCTCCCCTCTTTGGAGAGGGAGAGCTGGAGAGATAGAGGCAGAGAGAAAGGGAGAAACAAATCTTCTCCCCTGTTATCCCCGACTGGGTCGCACTGCCTCTCTTTTAAGTATTCTTTATGTGCATCCTGCACCCGGAAGGGTAACATTTCAAATTCTAACAGTCCATCCCATACTCGCTGGCATAGCGTCCAAGCTCGAGATCGAAACGATGTTCGGTTTTTATCGCTAATGAGACGCGGAGCTCACACTCTGACATTTGCGTCGTGCTACCCAATGTGTACAAGATTGCCGCAAGACTTTAGGAGTTGAAATGAGGGCGAACTGTCACGCGGTCGAGTGTTGCTTTGTGCATGCGGACGCCTTCCATACCAGGTAATCGTTTCGAAATGAGCAGGGGCTGAGTTGAGCCACTTCCTGTGCCACGCACTTACTGAATTAAACAGCACTATAAAGGGCTTTTTTTCCAACTAAAGGTGACATTCAGCTCAGAAAGACAGGGAGAGAGAGAGAGAGAGAGAGAGATAGAGAGAGAGGAGAGCCGTCAAGCTGTCAGGATCTCACTGAAACAGTTGACCTCTGTATGTTCTGTTCTATTTTCCCATAAAATAAATAAATAATACAAACCTGCACTCCACATCATTCCGGAAGATCTCATCCCATACTGGAGGATAAAAGTTTGCTATCCAAGTACACAAAATGAAATACATACATATGACATTTGTAATACCCTTATCACTGTTCATAGCCTTATCTGTTTTTATGTACCTGAGTACCAGTAATAAAAAAAAACATGTCATTCCAGCGTACAGCATCTAATAAAGCTGGACGGACAGCCCACATCAGGCTCTTTTGATCCCCAGAGCAGACAGACAGAGTGCTGCTGCTGGCCAAGTTCGGACTGGTCTCCCAGATGTTGTTTTTTTTATTTTATTTATAGCACTGTGGATTCTTTCTTTCTTCTTTCTTTCCCTCTCTCACTTTGTGCATAGGTGTGTGTGCAGGTGTGTGGGTAACTCAGACTAGTGTTTTTGTCTTGAGCTGGGTTTGCAGCATTGGGCCCAGCCAAAATGGGTCAGAATCGAAAGGTTTGGCCTTTAACTGTGGCCAGCTGCAAGCCTGGTCCTGCCCCCTCTGCTGTCTGGGTGTTTGTTCCCCCTCAGGGGGGGTAGACAGCACACAAACACATCCTTTATACTTGTACATATTGGCCACGTTAATTCCTGACCTATAGAGATAACCACTGACCATTTGGAAACTTTCAGCAGCTATAGTTCCTAATCCCTGACAATTTACAATCTTAAATATCTCATATCTATCTTATATCTTTTATATTTCTGCCTATAAATCTGGATGTCAGTGGATAACTGGCAGAGAATAATTCAGCACCCATCGCTGCTATTTGCTATACTGATGAGTCGCGTCTGCAAGTAAACTTAAATAGATCTTCGCCATTAATCTAAATGTTGCCAGTTTTTATTGCAAAGTTCCCGAGTAACCTACGCAGCGATCTAACACACTGGATGGTGGTCTAAATAGTGTCTACCCAGTGAACCTCCAAGACTTATCCTCAATTCATCTTGTACATGACATGTTGAGGGTCAGTAAGCACTGGGCTTTGCAGCTAAATTTGGAAGAGCGTGAGAGAGCTCAAAGTTTATCTGAAAGACAGACATGCTAAAACATTTCCTCTCTGATTCAAGGAGACTTATATAATCTGCCGTTTTTCATTATGGTGAATAAGCTACATGCGAGCTTTCACATGTAACCTGCATAATAAGGAATGCACCAGGAACAAATCAGAGGCATCGTACAAAGCTTACACAGGTTAACGGTATCAGTCCGAGGATGGCAGCTGATTTACATCAGCGGTATAGATGGATTCTGAGCCTCCCCATAAATGCCCATTCCTAATGCAAGCTCCCACTCTCCTGACAAGAAAACCCATAAAAGTAGGGGTTAAAGGTCAGGGAGGCAGGGATAGCACTGTTTCCACTCCCCTTAGCCATGGACCTTTTTCAAACATATCACTTAAGCATACATGCGCGCACACACACACACACACACACACACACACACACACACACACACACACACACACACACACACACACACACACACACACACCACTGCCATTTGTAACTTTCTTTGTGTGGGTTACTGTGCAGCATGTGACATATTAATACATTTCATCCATGACCCTTTGAACTTCATGATTGGAGAAAAGAAATTGCAGTCTTTCCAGGAATGAATTCACACACACACACACACACACACACACACACACACACACACACACACACACACACACACACACACACACACACACACACACACACACACCACACGCATGCATGCACATATAAAATACCTCCTAGGCTATGGTGACTTAAAGAAGATTGATCATCCAATTAGAATTTGGCCACACGGAGCAGGCAGCACGTGATCGTCATACTGTACTTAAAGACTGTGAATGTTTCTATTTGATCCATCATCAGCTCTTAATTATCTCATACTCCATTAGCATGGTGTGAGGAGGAGGGGCCCCAAAGCGCACAATTACAGGCCAGGCCTGGCAAGCTAAATCCAGCTATAATACCAGTTCAGGAACACTGAGGACATTTCAGTGTTCAACTCAACGCAGATATCAATGCAAGTTAACTGCCACTCGCAAGAGATTTAATTGGAGGGACTTTGTGAAATATTGGGTGGCCGTGTTTACAAATTAGGTTAAAAAAATACACATAAACAGTGGAGGAGAAAACACTGACTGTTCATTCAAATCAGTCTTTTGAATTTTCAGGTTCTCAGAGTAGAAAATGCCTTGATATTATAAGCTGTCTGGCCTGTAGTGTAAATGATATAGAACAGGTTGCTGTTATTCATAGCTGAAATTAGGGGTGCACGATATGGACTAGAATTGCGATGTGCGATAACATTGTTGGATATCCCGATATCGATGTGAACCACGATAAATTAAGATTAAAATACAGAAATGTAGTGTCTCTCAGAACAGCAGCACGTTAATTTGTTTTGTTTTTTACTGTGTAATGAATCCAGAATAATTCCAAATATTTTGCAGGTTTATTCAACAATAGATTCAATCTAGGTTTATACTTTCACGAGTGAGCGACTCCGCACACCTCGTTAACCTCCGCGAACGGCGGAAGCGTTTAATCTTGCCGTGTCACATTCTTTGCAGTGTTGTCCGAAACGATATGTAGGCCTAGTAGTATAAAAAAAACACCCCTCAAATACAGGGGAATTAACTTTTACCTGACCAATTTTAATGTTGCTTTGTGTTTCAGGTTTGAAAAGTGCTGGAATTTAGGCTAAAGTATTTGAAAAGGCTTGAAATTGTAACTATTTCGTTTCACAACAAATATCTGTCTGACTGAACAATTCTCTTGCATTACGTTAACAAATACGAGCCTCTTGTAATTCCAGGACGAAACATGAGAGAACGTGAAGACGTTAAGATTGGGCGTTTTGAAAATAAATATCCATTAAATAATGTGATAAAAAAAGCGAATTATTTCGAATAATTTAGAGTATATGCAGGCCCGTTGACAGTCTTGCTGGGGCCCGGGACAAGAAAGATTCATGTGCCCCCCCCCCCCCCCCCAGCGCCAGCGGCGCAAGGGTTCGCGCGAAAATGACGTAATCGCAGTGGCTCCGCCCGTGCGCGAGGGCCTCGCGCGCTGTCGGTTCGCGAGGTCGTGCACCTCTCGAATTTTGTAACTTCGCGCGAGCCGCGCTTCAGCGCAATGAACAAAGTCATGTTTGCAGGGTTCATACACCTTTATAAGGTGGAATTAAAGCACGTGTACGTCACTTTAAAGGTCCATTTCAATATTTTCCAGCACGTTAAACTTAATTAAGTTAAATATTTATACATATACTCGAAATGATTCGAAATAATTCGCTTTTTATCACATTATTTAATGGTTGTTTATTTTCAAAACGCCCAATCTTAACGTCTTCACGAGAACTGTTCAGTCAGACAGCTATTTGTTGTGAAACGAAGTAGTTACAATTTCAAGCATTTTCAAGTACTTTACCCTAAATTCCAGCACTTTTCAAACCTGGAACACAATGCAACTTTAAAATTCGTCAGGTAAATGTTTTTTCTTTCTTTTCTGCGCTCCAGATTTCTGTATTTACTTTAACTATCCACCACTGTATTTCCCGCTGTTGTGCGGGTACCGGCCGGTTACAGTCGGTGCTGGATCAAACCATTTTCCAGTGGGAGGCGGGGGTGTATGCACTTAATGGAAAATATGCAGATAGGTAAAAAACATATATATTTGAGCCATTGAGCTTATTATGAGTACATAAGTTTAAATTAATGAAAGATTTCAAGATTATTTAAAAATTATAGACTTTAAATAAAAAATAAATTGCTGGGCTCTTTGATGGGCCCCCCTGGCCCTAGGGCCCGGGACAACAGACCCGGTTGTCCCCCCCTGTCGACGGGGCTGAGTATATGTATAAATATTTAATTCAATAACGTGCTGGGAATTATTGAAATGGACCTTGAAAGTGACGTACAAGTGCTTGAATTCTACCTTGTATAGGTGTATGAACCCTGCAAACATGACTGTTCTTATTGCGCCGAGACGCGGCGCGCGCGAACTTTAAATAAATAATAACATTAAATAATGTGATAAAAAAGCGAATTATTTCGAATCATTTAGAGTATATGTATAAATATTTAATTCAATAACGTGCTGGGAATTATTGAAATGGACCTTGAAAGTGACATACAAGTGCTTGAATTCCACTTTGTATAGGTGTATGAACCCTGCAAACATGACTGTTCTCATTGCGCCGACGCGGCGCGCGCGAACTTACAAAATTCGAGAGGTGCACGACCTCGTGAATCGACAGCGCGCGAGGCAATTGCACACGGGCGAAGCCACCGCGATTACGTTATTATCGTCTTCCGGACCCTCGCGCCGCATCAAGTGTAAACCAGGCTTAAACCAAATCGCGTGTCTGATGAGCGTGTTCACCTCACTCCAGGGTTGCCAGGTCCTACAAAAGTTTTCCGCACAAAATCTGCGAGTGTAAGTTGTCGGCGGAGGGGGGGGGTGTTGCGAGTGTGAACTGGAGACAAATTAAGTATTATATCGCGATCGATTCTTAGTGTTGACTTGTAACTTCCGCAGTAGCCCAACTCAAAAATAGCCCAAAAACTGCACCCCGCGGCCCCAGAATTTTTACCCGCGGCTGGATTTTCAAACAAGCCCAATTTGGCGTGAAAACCGCGAACCTGGCAACTCTGCCTCACTCTGCCTCTTGCCTACTTACGTCACGTGATCATAGTCTGCAGCGCGAATAGCTCCCTCTATTGCTGGACGAGGATAACGCAATTTGAGTTTGCTGTTATTCAAGGAGTTATCGTGGCTCTTTCGATGTGTTTATCGTGAAACTTCACATCGCGATAACGATAAAAATACGATTAATCGTGCAGCCCTAGCTGAAATGGCTGCCCACCACACAGCCACTGATCAAGGCTATAGCATCGTGAAAAACTGCCAATAAACAGCAGTTTTCATTAATATATGTACTAGAGTGAATGTGTGAGTGTGTAATAATGTAAGGCATCAACACCTGTATCTCCCCGTGTCTCCCATTTTGTGCCATTCATTGTTGTATTCAGTGATGTCAGTAATGTACTGATGTCAGTACTTAGTAACGCGTTACTCTAATCTTACCACTTTTTTCGGTAACGAGTAATATAACGCGCTACTATTTCCAGTCCAGTAATCAGATTAAAGTTACTTATCCAAATAACTGTGGGTTACTATTTTTATTTTCCCTAGTAAAAATATATATTTTTGCTTTCTTCTTGGCTCAGTTCTATTTTGCGTCTGACCGTAGCGCTCGATTCCGCACGCTGCGCGCGACCCTGTGAGAGCATGAGCACGTTTTACAAGTCATTTTGTGCAGTGTCCTCACTTAACGATATGTGGTAGTATAAAGAAACACCCCTCAAAAACAGTGGAAGCAACATTTACCTGGCGAATTTTAATGTTGCACTGTGTTCCACGTTTGAAAAGTGCTGGAATTTTGACTAACATCGCCTACTTTAAAATGCTTGAAATTGTAATGGTATTTCGTTTCACAAGCTGTCTAACTGAACAGTTCGCTTGTATTACATTTACAAATAAATGTACAAATAATACCGCGCAGGTACACAAACGTAATGTCAGGAGTGACGGGGGGGGGGGGGGGGGGGGGGGGGGGGCGCACCAGGGTTGCGTTATCAATAATGTTTCCCTCCTCGGGATTCAATACATTGTTACTGTTAAAAATGCACTTCCAATAAAGTGAGTATTGGAAAAATTAATTTCGCTGCTGAATGTAACTACTAAAGTAACTTGTAATCTAACGTAGTTACTTTTAAAATCAAGTAATCAGTAACGTAACTAAGTTACTTTTAAAAGGAGTAATCAGTAATCTGATTACTTTTTCAAGGTAACTTAGCCATCACTGGTTGTATTAACACCAGAGGTGGGACCAAGTCAGTGTTTTGCAAGTCTCAAGTAAGTCCAAGTCTTTATCCTCAAGTCCCGAGTCAAGTCTCAAGCAAAGACAGTCAACTCAAGTCAAGTCTCGAGTCAAGACAAGCAACCGTCCAGTCAAGTTCCAAGTCTGAAACTTGGAATTTCAAGTCCTTTCGAGTCTTTTTTTTTTTTTTTTTACAGGCTTTACGAATGCTACGCTGATGCATTTCTTTACTCGTTTTGTTGGTGTCTGCCAGCCAAAAGATGACAGATCATTTACATTTTATCTTCTCTTAATTACATAAATGTACTTAAACAAGAATGTTTCGTTACATCATTTTACACGAAAATAGCAAGCTTCATTGTAAGCAAGATGCTGTCATTACGAATGGTTATTCTAAACATTTGGATAAAATGTTTAAATATAGACTAATAAAAGGTTAGGGTTATTTTTTCATTGTTTTCTGTTATTGTGGGGTCACGGTGTAGGCTACTATTGTTACCTGGAGATTCAGTGGGGTCACATATTCTGATGGCTGCCGTCAGAATTGGTGACCCCAGTTAAAAAGGCTCACCTGTACATCCCATTCATGATTTCTTTGTTGGCTGCAATGGTGAGGGGATGGTAAATCTTGTTTAAGTACATTTATGTAATTAAGAGACGATAAATGTAAATATAAACATCTGTCATATTTTGGCTCGTGGACACCAACAAAACGAGTAAAGAAAGTGCATCAGCGTAGTTTACGTAGCATTCGTAAAGCGTTTGTGCCTCTGAACAGAAACTGTGAAATAGCGCCCCCTGTGGTCGCAAAACTCGACGGTCACAGAATCTGGTGTAACGCCGGTCTGCGTCAGAAGGACGGAAATGAAATTAATGGGGCGCACTTTATAAATATTAATATGCGTTTTAAAATTTAGATTTGGGGTTAAAAAAAATCAAGTCTTTGCAAGTAAACAGGTTCAAGTCCAATTCAAGTCCCAAGTTATTGGTGTAAAAGTCCAAGTCAAGTCTAAGTCTCTGAATATTTTTTCAAGTCAAGTCAAAAGTCTTAATATTAATGACTCGAGTCTGACTCGAGTCCAAGTCATGTGACTCGAGTCCCCACCTCTGATTAACACTTTAATCATAATTTGTCCACATCGCTGTTAGATGTTTTAAAAAGCGTTTTAAAAGCGGAGTTTCAGTGTTTGAATGCTAAACTTCTATGAGACAAACAGATAAAGGCTCATTGTTTTTTTTACCTTCCATTTTCGTTAATTGGTTCTCCACTTGCCTTGAGCTTGTGCTAGCCATCCTCCACAGTCTCTCCCTTTCTTAAAGATCAGTTTCTGACCACAGAAACAACTTGGTGTTAGCAGGAACACATCTGTGCTTGAGAGACGTGTACATGCGCAACACCCACTAGCATTGCAACTAGCATAACAAGATCCTGGGTGTGTGTACATCACCAGCCTCTAATGGTGCGTAAACACTGGGTCTGAAGTGAGTAGAGTTCACCAGCACCTTCACATTTTCGGGCACGTGCGGGACAATCCTGAGATGCTTCTACAGGACGATCACCCTGACATACAGCAACGCTGACTGGTAAGGAAGCTGCTTCCCTTCACACAGGAACGTGCTGCGGTGAGTTGGTGAAGACCACTGCACCACTGGGGCAGATTTTCCTGCCATCAGAGACATCTACCCCAAGCAGTGTGGAAGGAACACTTACAGGATTCTCTTACACACTTATCGGTTCTCTCTCCCTCCTCCAGTCTTGGGCAGCACAGTGGCTTTGGTGGTTAGCACATTTGCCTCTTAGAGCTGTGTCCATATCTGGGTGGAATTTTCGTGTTCTACTAGTGTCTGGATGGGTTTACTCTGAGGTCTCCAGTTTCATCACACAGCCCCAAAATATAGAGGTTAGCTATAAATTGACTACCCTAAGATTGCCTTAGTATGAGCGTGTATGCCTGCATGCCCAGTGATAGATAGTGCTCTGTCCTGAGTGTTATCCTCTCTCTGCCTCCACTGTCCGATGTGTTCCCCCTGGGGCCTGCACTAGCTGGTTGAGTGCAATAGGTTGCTGCTCCTCAACAGTGTTGAGACTGGATTGTAAAGTGCGTTGATTGTAAAATGTCCTTTGGTACTGAGAAAGGTGCTATATAAACGTAACTTCACAACTCACTCACGGTCTGTTTTACAGTGGCTCCCATCTGGAGGTAGGCTATGGAGCAGTTTGGCCAAGTCCCCCGGATTCACAAACTGCTTCTTCCTGCCGGCAGTCAAACTGCTAAACAGATCTGCCAGGCACTTTCACGTTCGTACCGAACTGCTGCCTCAGCTCTATTTCTGCATACATTTGCACTGCCTACTGCACCTAGTCACATTACACCTGAGATTAAAACTCGCTCAATCTGCACACACTGTCTGACAATGTTTAAGCTAGAGGTACATTTTCAGCCATCAGTGTGCACCGTATAATAGATGTAAAATAGCAATTCACCCACCCCATTACACATTGCCCATCATCTAGACTATCCTGTCCCGTGCTTAATGATTGCGTAATCAACTATATAGAGATTTGTATACTTTATTAATAGTGGCATGTGAAATTGATATCAAGCATTATTATATTCCTGTCTACCACACTTGCTGTCTTGCTGTATTTATTGCATCTGCACTATTACACTGTTTGTACTATCTGCTGCTATTTAATGTCAAATCCTGCAGCATGTCCCCAAGAGGCTATATTTCTTTCCTGATTCAACACTTCAGTGAGAAGGAATGACAATAACGTGGACTTTGAGAATGGCCAACCATTGGTTGTGGTAGTGCGGTGGTCAGAATCTCACTAGTGATAAATGGGGCACGGGGACGTGTTGTGCAGGCAAACAGATGGGCCACTGTCTATTATGTGCTTATAAAATGTGTCTATAGGACAGATGTGCCTCAGGAATTGGCCACTGCATGTAGATGCAAGGTAAGTGTTTCTAATAAACCGGCTGGGGAGAACAGACGAGCTGGTCAGCAGGTAGATTCTTCAGAGCACTACAGGCTCTGGGCCATTTATGCCATTCACCTCCATCTTTCTTCGGGAGCAATTAAAAGCAGCCCATTCAAAGGGCAGCTCCTACAGGAGCTATTGGAGGTAGCAGGAGACTTCAAAGGGTGACCTCCTCAAAGGCCGGAAGAGCCAAAACGGGCCCCAGAGTCCACAGAAAGGACTGGAGCCTGAGCCGAGAAGAGGGCCGGCTGTGTCAGAATGAAAGGACACGCTGGCACTCAGGGAGCCCCCCCCCCCCCCCCCATCCCATCAGCACGTCACCCCCCCCCCCCCCCCCCCCCCCCCTCCTCAGAATGAAAAAGTTCCACTGAGAAATGCTTGTGGCGCATCAAGGTAAAGAGTTAAACGCAAACCTAAGAGGGCTGGGAGCTTCACGAGTGGATATGTGGAAGCAGCAAATGTAAAATCATGTCTTTCGGTTTTTCATTCCTTTTTTCCTTTATTTTTTTTTTTGATGTTATCTGCACTTGGCCACATTCTGTTTCCCTGGCATTGACTGTGGTCTTGGCACTCCGCCAGAGATTTGAACCATTGTGTGGAATTGGCCTGTGCTCACTGGTGTAGAACATTAAATCCCATCCAATCCGTCACTTTTACGGGGCTGAGAGAAGGAGTGAACACACCTGTTTAACTAAGCGTGATTGGAGTGCATCGGATGTATTTAGAACAGAGATTAGAGAACAGGCTTCCAAACTGTGGAAATATTAGCAGTTTTATTAGCGGAGCTACGCTGTGCCATTTAGTTTTTAACAAAGGATGACCGGTCCAGCAAAATTCAATCATTAGTAAGAAGCAGTCGGCCATGCAAACTCAGTACCTTAACACGGTCTTTGAGAGCAAGCTTAATTAGACATCACATAATGCACATGATCAAAAGATTTCTTTTTTATTCTGCATGCAGAACTTTATGGATTTTTCCATGTTTGCCCAGCACCATTGGAAGCTCTGGCAGGTTCTTTCTCAGTACACGCTTGCTGGTGTAAAATGAGGCACGTCAGAGTGGACCAAACTTTTGCTCTGTCTGCTTGGCTTGCTTTTCATGTCTCAGCGCTATGCCTCTCTCCAACTTCTTAACTTTGCCACGACTTACTGCTCCGGACTAGCTGAAGGCTGAAGACGTTCTCCTCCCCTCGTGATTTGGGTACTTACAACCTTTCTCCTCTTCTCCTGTGCCAGAAACCCTAGCATCTCTACAGACCCATCCATTTGTCCTATAGTAATTAAATAAGCCAAGCAGGAGGACGGTGGTGGTGGTACTGGGGGGAGGGGGCTGGGGTATGGCGTGGCAGGGTGCCTTATTTCAGGAGCTATTAAGTAGCAAACATGCTTCTCTCTAGTACTTTTATTACCATGCTCGTTAATCTCAAACCCCCTTCTGCTCCGCAGCGCGTCTGCGACCGAGGCAATCACTATAAATCACCCAGACATCTGGCGCGGCCAAACTGCGGGAAGGCAGAAGAGGAGGAAGAGGAGGAAGAGGAGGAAGGGCGCAAAAACAGGTGAAGGGAAATGTAGGCTTACTGTCACACGCAGGTGGCCCTGTTACCTGTGCCTCCTTGGCTGCATGGGCCGCTTACTTGGACTAAATATAATTCGCTTGATCTTAAAGGCCAAAACAAGGACAGAGGGGTTTCCACTTTGAGAAGTGCAGTTTCAGTGGGTGTACTGGCTCCTTGACAGACCCAGACCACTCAGATCTGTCCGTACAGACGTCCACTCCTTCAGGCTGTAGGAGTCATAGTTGGCTTCTGGTAAAAAAGGACAAACTGTTGTTAAGGCTTCTGGTGAAAAATCACCTCCATTTGTCTTTCCTATCACAGCTACAGTTCATCCAATATGACATAAATGGTATCATATGCAATATCACAGCCCATATACTTTCCAGCCCAGCAGTTTTAATAATGATCCCTATATTGGCAATTGTGTGACCCACCAATAACACAAAATGCACTTCGGCGTTTTCAGCAAAGCCGTTACACCATTAATGCATCTCAGGCAAGATGTGTGGCCCATCATGGAGGGGCGTCACTGCGTTGTGAGTGTAAGCAGAATCAGGCCCCTGCTTAATGATCTGGACCTAAGGAAGCCATGATATCCCCTCTCGCCGTCTTCATGGTAATTACATTAACACCTAATGCACAAGTTGTTCCAGTCCCCTCCTCCCCACTTTGTCATGGAAGATCTCATAGCGAAGGCGCCATCAGAGGGAATGATTCATCTGTGAGGCCCCCATGGTCAAACAGCGGTTACTCCAAATGCACTGGGCCCTGTACCATGTGCTCATATGGACGTGGAGACAGGCGGTCGCAGCAGGTCCCAGTACAGCCTTCGCACGGTGCTGTACCCATTAGAACTGCAATAGCCCAACTAGAGCAACTGATTTCAGTTCAGTGGACAATGGGACATGTCACCGTTAAAGAGCAGTTCATCAGAGACAGACGGGTCAAAGGTCAAAGGCGGTGTGTATCTGATATTTCTGATGTGTGAGGCAGAGCAGGGAGCTGGGTAACGTAGTGCACAGAACCCAGATGCTTATTTATGTTTATATGGACAAGAATTCTTTGAGCCATTTGAATTTGTTGTCAGTGTGGTGCATATGGTTCATGCTAACATGCAATATGCTCCAAAAATACAGACTTCATACAAGTTATGTCTATAACGCAACCCCGCTGGCAAAATAGGTGTTTTGTGTAGCTGCTTCATGCTTTGTAATCTTAATAATACAATTATTTTGAGGGCAGAAATGGCATTCATGACATCTTTTCTATAGCGTGTCAAATTATTTACCCACCAGTTTCCAACTCTTTTAATGTTAATGTGTTTGCCCCTCAATAAAACCTCCCAGATGGTAGAATTGAACATTGTGTGTGTGTGCATGTGAGTGTGAGTCTCTCCTTGTTATTGAAGCCTTTGCTAACATCTGCTTCTTAGCTCTTGGTATGTCTATTTACAATAGACAGCAGTGACAGTCTGTGTGGTCCAAAGTGGCCATATCTTCTCCAACACTGGATACCCCCCTGGAGTGCTCATAGCACAGCAAGATATTAAATATTAAATATTTCTAAAACCCAGTTTAACATTCTAAGCTTATTCGCTAGGGATGTGTAATGCTGTATTGATTTCCAGATTAGAATGTCTAAAAGCTATTGGAATAACTGGACAAATTCCACCAGACAAATTCAATGTATTTTCACAGCATAATTCCATCTGACACAGTAATGCACTGGGTATACCTACATTGCGATATAAAACTGCTTAAACCCACAGTGCTTCTGGGTGGTCTCTAACATTTTTTATGATATCTAAATTCTGCCTTCTAAAATCTCAAATACTTTGTATCTCTGCTAGGAACAAGGCTTTTTATCTTCTTTATCTAGCTAGCTCATCCCATGTTATTTCCTCAGTGAGGAACATAGCAGTCACAGGCAGCCTTGTAACAGATTTCCAAATCAGTGTCCCTGTGCCTTAGAACTGAAAGTGTGTCTGGCAGCACTGTGTCTCAAATACACAACAACAACAACAACAACAACACACACACACACACACACACACACACACACACACACACACACACACACACACTCATATATATATATATATATATATATATATATATATATATATATATATATATATATAATTTATATATATAAATTTATTATATAGGCTATATAATATAAAAAAAGCAATCTACTATATTATTGTAGATTGTTTTTTTTATATGTGTGTGTTATCTTTCGTATATCTTGTTATATATATATATATATATATATATATATATATATATATATATATATATATATAACTCATTTGAATCAAGATCCTTTTAGCTGTGCAATGAATAATCAGCTTGAAATGAGCTCTCTGAGCACAGTCAGGCTTTCTTTCTAAAAACTGCCATTTAAATTTAGATTGCGTTTTTAATGTATTCCATTTTCGTGGCCACACGTTTGCTTTTACTGATTTCTACGCATGTTGAAGCGGTCATAAAATATGATGTGCTAGTGCATAAAGATGTCCAAATTCCACAGTCGCTGCAAAAGAAATGGGCCTGCATTAGTGGCAAAACAACGCAAAGGGAGGATCCATGTTTTGGTGTTGAATAACAACAACAACGAAAAACAATCCTGTCAGGACTTATAGCTTTGGTCACCAAGGGGAGGTATCCCTAGTATGATTCCATTCCTGAAACCAGGAAAGGTACACTGATGTTGGCAAAGTGTGTTTTGGCAACATTCTGCAAGCCAGGAAGCTCAGAATTAGTTTAGTGGTGCCAGTTGTATCTGTAGCTGGTTGATTTCAACAGGGCCAACAGCGAAGGTTCATCTGTATTTATGGCTGGCCATGGCACTGGAGGGGGCCTGCATACACTCAAGCCCCTGACTTTTTAAGCTCTAAATTAATAGTGCCCTTAAATGGGCTGTAAAAAAGTAATATGCCGTACAAAACACAATTTAACTTAGTCAAGTGGTGCAGACTGGCTGTATGTTTGTATAATACAATAAAGTTTGTAAATGTGCCATTCTGGTTTCACCGCGCTGATAATTATTTTCTCCCTAATGCTTTCAGGTTATGTGATATGACAATGACAGCTGATTCACAGTGAGTGAGACTGAGGTAGCTAGCTAATGTATAGCCTTTATTTGTTATGTATGTAACAATAAAAACGTAATAACTAAATGGGAATTTATCAGTTTCTTGGCACTTAATAGCAGCAAGGTCATGACCTCAATTCCAAGGGAACAGACATACTGTAATTCCAGTCGTTAAATTGTTGAAAAAGGAAAAGAGGAGATGGTCAGTTTCACCTGAGGGGGTGGGGGAAGTTAAATAATATATAGTCCTGGCTAAATCTGAACTACGGCAGCTGCACATGCTATACCGAAGAACGCCCCCTACAGTTTTCATTCAAAATGGAACTTAACACTTTCACCCAATCGTGATTTGGATTGAAAAACTCTGATAGATAGAAGGAAAATATTGATAATAGAGACTGTATGTGATATATAACAAAATTAATCAAGAAGGTCGTCAGTTTGACAAAGTTAACCAAGTGTTTATTAGAACTCAGAGATGTGATTAGCCAAGTATTTGGCAAAAACAGGTCTTGGGTCAAATTATTCGTAGAAGGTGTTTAATAAGGCTACATCACAAAAGGTGAATGATTACTATATGTATTTACAAACAGGAAGAGAAAACAAGAGTTGTGAGGATGTGAGTCATATTACATTTTTGTTTTCTTCCCATCCTATAAAGCCTTGGACAGTAGGTGGCATGCTAAAGTGTATTTTATTGCCTTGTAAGGCTAGTTTGCCATAGGGATTTGGAGACATAATTAGGTGCTTAGAGCATTAGCATGTTTATTTGATAATAAGTGTTAACTTAAAAAGTTAAGCACAAGATTGGAATGGCTAGTAGATGTAGGACAAAAAAACCACAGTGATTGATTTTATTTTATAGTTTGGATCTGCAGTGTTGGGGAATGCTTGGTGGTGTAGTAGGTAAAATCCATGTAGAACTGAATATACATTAACAGTGTAATTAGGCCTGAGAGTGGCAGTCACAATTGAGTCCAGTTTGGTTTTACCTATAAAAGGTGAGCTTTGGTTTAAAAGCTTGAAGGGGAGTGGAACTGGGACTCCAGACCTCACTGTTGAGCCTTCTGGTGTTGTCTTGTTCTTAATTCAGCAAAACACCAATGGAGGGAGATGCCAACCTCATGAGGAGCTCGCAGTGTCGTGGTTTCTTGTATGAAGTGAGTGTGCTTGGCCCCATGTGAAGCTCTTATGGTTTGTCATGTGATATTTGACAACTTATTCTGTATGTAATTACAGTTACTGGGGGGATGGTATCCTCTTGCATTCCTCTTCAAATCGAGTCCTGTATGATACAAATTTATATAAAAGTTGCTCTGAATAATAGCGCCTGTCAAACACCGTATTTTGCTTATCAAGATGATGTAAATTATCAAGGGTGTCACTGCCCCCCCCCCCCCCCCCCCAACAAATCTGTCACCATCTCCCATCTCCATGGACACCAGTTCCCATGATGCACATGTCAACTTAAATTTGTTCCGATTCCCCTGTTTATTGATTACACCTGTTCCCCATTATTCTATTTAAGCCCTGTTGTTTGTCTTTGACTATACAAAGTCTTGCTTAGCATATTCTAACATGTTCTGAGCTGGGTTTCCTCGCATGTGTTTTTGTTGTCTGTGTTTTTGGACTGCTGTTTTTTGCTGTTTTTCACCCTTGTCTACTTTGTCTTTTCAGTATTCTGCTAAGACTGTTTTAGATGAT
The DNA here is from genome assembly GCF_052324685.1 of Brachyhypopomus gauderio. Taxonomy (NCBI): domain Eukaryota; kingdom Metazoa; phylum Chordata; class Actinopteri; order Gymnotiformes; family Hypopomidae; genus Brachyhypopomus; species Brachyhypopomus gauderio. The sequence continues at coordinate 9,732,823 of NC_135221.1, read as the reverse complement.
ACCCTTTTGGTCTTACTGCCTTTTATCATTAAACCTTTAGTTTACAAAGCCCACACTCAGCTTCTGCCTGCTCAGCTTGACAAAAGACTTCACCCCCCTGGAGTCGGTGTGGGGGCTTGGGGGGACTGGCTCCTTGCCAGACACCATCCCAGCACAGGAACAACTGCTGGACCATCAGTGGCTTGAGTCCCTGGGCAGTATGGACAATGAGTTCACTAAACAGACCAGACAGCTAGTTACGCTCATCCCCCCGGGAACTGAGCTACCTCATTGTCTCTCACTCTAGGTGAGCAAAGACTAGTCCTAGTCTTACTGTTCTCCTACTTCCCTCCATCAGTACAGTTACACCTCCCTTCTTAGCTTTACCACACAAGTGTGACAGGGTGCTCATGGCTTTTTGCTGCATTGCTCATTGTACTCCCAAGATCAACCTTCATGTCCTAATGCTTCACACGTCATACTAGTCATTTCCCTGTTTAATGAGAGCATTAGACTCAGCTAACACCAACTCAGGACCAAGAGGCACCTGACCAGGGGCAACGAGCATTTGGCCACCTGTTTTAGATCTTTTTTTATTCCAGATGAGGATAAGGCAAGTGGGGATTTATTGATCACCCTGACACAGGGCATCTGCTCCGTTGCCAAATATGTGTTGGAATTCTGTACACTGGCTGCTTGGAAATAATATTCAGAAAAGAAGCAACCCTCTGCAACCAGTCTCGTCACCCAACTCCCATGCTTGCTCCACATCTAGCTGACCTCAAGGAGATGCAGTTGGATGGCTCGTCTCTCCTTGGAGGAAAGACAGAGAAGACCTTTGTCTCTACTGTGGAGAACTGGGTCATGTGCTCTGAGACTGTTCTGTCCGCCTTCATGGCCACAAAATTACTGCGATGCATGCCGAGAGTTCCATGGATGCCACTGTTATAATTCTCCACTAAAATATTTCATTTCAAATATAAGATAAATGCCAGGTTCATCTTTGTTGAGACAGTGGCCTTCATCCTTGAATTACCTACTTGAACATGATCGCCATGGAATACCGTTACGTATTGCCCATGTTGATGAGAATTAAAGAGGGATATGAATGGAAGGCAACCTTTGTCTCAACATCTAGACATTGAGTCTCAAGTAATGCCATATGGCCTAGCTAATGCCCCATCTGTTTTCCAATTGTTTACCAACAATGTATTCAAAGAAGTACTCAAAGGCCATCATTCCCAACAGAGTGACCATAAAGGACAAAAAGCTAGAAGCTATATTGGACTGACCAATGCACATTTCTCTCAAGGATTTGCAATGCTGTCTGGGTTTTGCCCACTTCTTGATTTATCTGTAACTTTATTATTACTGCTCCTTTCAGTGTTACTCAAAGACATGGACGTAATTTTGTTTTCATAGGTGGGGGGGACATGGATTCGTCACTATTTAAATATTTGGTTTTAACCATAAAAACCGGGGGGGACCAAAACCGGCTTTCGAAAAAGTGGTGGTGACATGTCCCCCCCCCCCCCCCCCCCCCCAAATTACGTCCGTGCTCAAGGACAATCTTTTATAGGCTTGGCTAGAACCCTCTGGCCGAGCAGGCTCAACTCCCTTAAGGCTGCTTGCAGCAGTGCACCCATGCCCAAGCTCCCTGACCCCAAGGAACGTGCCATGGTTGAGATTAATGTCTCTAAGGTGGGGGCACGGGCACTTGGTAGCTTTTTCTCAAAGAAGCTTTACCACTACTGAGCATAACTATTACATAAGCAAGCAATGACATCACTGGCTAGAGAGGGCAGATCATTGGATTGTGGTGTTCACTCACCATAGGAACCTGGGGTACCTACATCAGGACAAATGCTTGACCTCCAGGAAGGCCCACTGTCTCTATTTATTCACAGGATCAAATTCCAGATACACTTACAGACTGGGATCTAAGTGTACTCCTGGGACTGTACAAGATGCAAAATTCATCCCCTTTCCTATCCCACAATGTCTGGTGTCCCACATAGCCACTGACTTTGGCAACGCCACTACTTTCACCATGGTGGACCAGTCAAGACTACAGAGTTTTTCCAGCAGGTCATTTGTTTCTATGGCATTCCTGAGTGTCAGACCTGGAGTCATTACCTCTGTCCGCCACCTGAGGTCACAATCACTGGAGGTTTAGGAATCAGCTGTTTTCTGTCAAAGTTAATTGGGACCAGTATTAAAGCCTATCTCCCCCAGCCCAACCTCGTGAAGTATTGCCATCTCTTTACGAGTGACTACTGAGCGTATTCCAAGTGAATTTTCTGATTGTCTTTCTGGTGCTTGATTTCGTTCTGGTTTTGTCTTCTGCCCCTGTCTAGCCCTCTGGTACTTCTGCCTGACCTCGCCCGAGTCCTCTGATCTGGCTGTTAGTGTCCTGCCTACCCGTGGCCTGTTTCTCTCCTCCCTATTCCCTTTTTGTGTATTTTTGTCCTTCTTTCATTAAAGGAACTCTACTTATTGATCCTCATTCACAGCTTGATCATGAGGCCTTGTACTGAGGACATCCTGTCAGACCAGGATCTCTAGTTCATCGCACAGATCTGGGAAGCTTCTGGATAAGCTGGGCTTGTAGTATTAACTCGGAGTGCTCGTGACTTACGTGGCAGGATTAGAATAATGATAGACACACACGAAGGATGAGACGAACAACCAATAAAATAAATGAGGAAACTTAATTTAACAGCAATGGAGATCTTTATATAATATGAAAAATGGGATACATAACTAACATAAAGCAAGGGTTAACAAATAAGGAGCAAGACTGCAACATTACACAACCTGATGACATATACATTGAATATATAAACACTACAAATATCAACACTTAAACACTGCAAATTTGCTACTCATGATGTCTCTGCATGTTGCTTGTAGTCTCGCTTCCTCCCATTGGCTGACATAACCCAGAACTTCCTCATTCACTCTTCCACCACCATGATGCCCTTGTAGTATACTGTATGCTAGGGTAACAGCTCCTGGAGTGGGATATCCAGTGGTTCAAGGCCTAAGCAGATCCTTTCCTCACCTATCACCCTGGATACAGTCTGGCCCTCCACCCATGATATGTACCTTAAGGGTTGCAGCAAGTTGAAGCCACATTACTTTGGCCCCTTCCTGGTGGCAAAGCAGACCGATGAGGTAACTTGCAGATCATGGTTGTTGGACACTTGCCGTTCATTAATCTCTCTCTACTCAAGCAATATTTTACAGGTCCTTTGATAGAGGTTGACTCTACATGACTCCCCCTCCTCCTGTGGAAGTTGAGGTGTCACCTGCCTACACAGTCTGGTGATTGTTTGACTGTGGTGCCCCTGTGGCACCACCCAGTACCTGGTTGACTGGGAGGGCTACTGATCTGAGGAGCATTGTTGAGGCACCTGTTGTGAAGTCTTGGACCGGTTACTCTTCCTAGACTTCTATTAAGCACATTCAGACACTTACATGCACGTGTGTTCACCATCTCTCCATGGACTCCAACTCCCATAATAAACTATTATTCATGACTTTGCTTTTGGACTGTTTTGATTTTCCCCTAGGTTTTCTGCCTTTATCATTAAACCTTTGGTTTTATGAAACCCATACTAGACACAACTTCTACCTGCTTAGCCTAGTGTAGGTTTATTGAAAATCGACCAAACGTTGTGACATTTTAGATAGTTATTCATACATGAAAACCTGTCGCGTTTCAGAATGTAAATGAGAACATTAATGAGTCAAAGGCATATTTTTGTAGGCAGAGAATGTAGTTCCACCAGGAAAAATCCTTCACCTCCTCTTTTAAACAAAACTGGCCCATAGTTGTTATTTTAGGGTTATGGACCAATCAGAAGAGAACATCTACAATGTCGTGAAGATATTTTCAGCTATTGTATTCAGCCTCCTAAGTGTCATGTCACAGCAGGTAATGGATTTGAAGATAACTTTATTTTTATTTGTTGCTGGCTACATGCAATTCTTGAGTTTAGAAATCTGTCTAAAAGATACAAAGGCTTATTTTTCAAATTTGGAAAATGCAACATTAAAATTCAAGCATTTTCAAAGATTTCAAACACCTGTACGAACCCTGAAATTTGGTCTGTCTGCTCCAAGCTCCTTTATCCTTTTATTCTTCAGCTGAACATCTGGTGAAGGGGTGTGCTTGTAAGGATAAAACTGAATTTTCCTTCATTTGGAAGAAATTATGTGGCAACTTGAAATGTAAACTGTTCAATGAGTTAAATTTTCCCTGTCCTCTCAGTCAATTAGCAGGCTGTCAGAAAACTAACGGTAATCATTGAGGATAATCCAATCACATTGAGGAAAAAATTATTAACTATGCCGATAGGTTATCGATAAAAGTAGGTATGTCTAAGGTGCAGAGATCTGTGCTTCGGAAGCAAACTTTAAGGCAACCAATTAAAGAGCTTCTCCAGATCATGTGATTACCAAAAGTTTAAGGACCTACATAGACACCCTTTAGTCAGCCCCCCCACACACATGAAGTATATGGTATACATGTAATGCCACAGAAATTCAGCAGATATAATTCTTGTTCGATAATGGCCAGTATCACTATGTTTTATAATACTTATACAATGCAAAAAATAATTTACACAAGTTTATATTTATTATTTGAATAACTCAATGGAGGCATCACCCCACCGCCTCCTACTGACAAGCTGCCACTGCCAGCTACACAAACCAGCTACACAAACCAGCTACACAAACTAGTTACATAGACCAGCTAGACAGACCAGCTACACAAACCAGCTACACAGACCAGCTACATAGACCAGGTATACAGACCAGCTACACAAACCAGCTACACAGATCAGCTACACAGACCAGCTACATAGACCAGGTATACAGACCAGCTACACAAACCAGCTACACAGACCAGCTACACAAACTAGTTACACAGACCAGCTACACAGACCAGCTACACAGACAAGCTACATAGACCAGGTATACAGACCAGCTACACAGACCAGCTACACAAACCAGCTACACAGACCAGCTACACAGACCAGCTACATAGACCAGGTATACAGACCAGCTACACAAACTAGTTACACAGGCCAGCTACACAGACCAGGTATACAGACCAGCTACACAGACCAGCTACACAAACCAGCTACACAGACCAGCTACACAGACCAGCTACACAAACCAGCTACACAGACCAGCTATACAAACCAGCTACATAGACCAGGTATACAGAACAGCTACACAGACCAGCTACACAAACCAGCTACACAGACCAGCTACACAAACTAGTTACATAGACCAGCTACACAGACCAGCTACACAGACCATGTATACAGACCAGCTACACAGACCAGCTACATATACCAGCTACACAAACCAGCTACACAGACCAGCTACACAAACCAGCTACACAAACCAGGTATACAGACCAGCTACACAGACCAGCTACATAGACCAGGTATACAGACCAGCTACACAGACCAGCTACACAAATCAGCTACACAAACCAGCTACACAGACAAGCTACATAAACAAGCTACACAGACCAGCTACACAAACCAGCTATACAAACCAGCTACATAGACCAGGTATATAGACCAGTTACACAAACCAGCTACATAGACCAGGTATACAGACCAAGTACATAGACCAGGTACACAGACCAGGTACACAGACCAAGTACACAAACCAGCTACACAAACCAGCTACACAACAGAGCACATGCATTTGGTTCAGCAGAAAAGGTTTTTGTTTTGTACCTTTTTAGATACACATATTGCATTGATCATGAAAATTATGTTGGCTTTTTACTGGTATCTCATGTGGTACCATAAATGGTTCAACTGAAAATTTAATAAGAGGCCATTAAGGTGGAAGAGAAAATTGGAATAAGAAGACAATGGCTGTTCCAATTAAGGTGGACTGAAAGATTGAACAAGAAAGTGACTATAGCTATGTTCAGAATTTAATAATAACTTTTTTTTGCTTGCCTGAACTGCATTCTCCCCCTGTAGTTAAATTTTGTGTGCACCAGAGTGTTTAATTTTTCTTCTTCGAAACACTAAAATTCGGACTGGTGAACAATCACCTTCAGAATCGCTCACAATGATGTGTGTTTCTGAGCTTGTCACCTTTCTCACCCCATTGACATTTTCATGCCTCACTACTGTTGAGGTAACACCAGAAGGTAACACTAAAAGAGAGACAAGGCTAGAAAGCAGCAGACACCACAACAGTGACTATAAGGTAGCATAGGCTAGAACATAAACTAGTAAGGAGCAGAAAATGGAGCAGACACTAGAACTGAGACTACACAGATTAGCACTGGCTATTAGAAAACATTACAGATTAGCACTGGCTATTAGAAAGATTCAAGAGTAGCATATAGCATAAACTAGTAAGCAGTAGAACATAGCAGAGATTAGATAGTTTCAAAGTCTAAAAATAAAATAGAAAAATAATGGACAATTTCATACATTTCTATTTACACAAACTCTTCCAGAACTGTCCCCACAAAGTGTCTTTTAATGTCGTGCCTCAGCCTGACCTTACCGAAGCCTGTTCATGATACTCAATGGAAGACCTTGTGCTTTTTATCTGCTATCTTACAATCCCTTATGGAAAAAAAACTGTTTATTTTCACATGGGAAAAAATAACTTCAGCAGCATTTTTACTATTAGGAAGCTCATGTGTAAAGTGTTCTTGTAACACTATCTCCTGAGTCATCGCAACTCGGGGGATTGTACTACTGTGCATCCTAACATCCCTTCAGTCTAAGCCCCAAACACAGGATCTTCTGTTCTGGGTTTGCACTGAAACTGTTCCACAGTGTAGAGTGAAACTAAATGGGTCTCACCACTCACGTCATCGTACTTTCTTTTTCCGCTTAAGCAGATTCCTAATTAAAGTTTTGGTTTAGGCTCTGCCACAGAAACGAGTGTTAGATCAGGTCAGGAATGAGATCCCGCTACAACATGAGACCAGCACTGCATAATGAGACTATAAGTTTTCTTAGGCACACAGAGATCTCTAAGACAGCGTTAGCTAACTTTTATTTTTTAAATGTCCCACTTATTAAATGTAATTGAATTTGGTCATATTTTGATAACGTACAATAAGTACCATTTAAAAATTATTACAGTGGCTTATAGCTTTCATTTAAAAGCATGCTCACAGACAGCAAACAATCGATTCAAAGTGATCCTTTGACTGGAGCATAGATTCATATTTATAATAAAGAAAGAAATGAAATGTGAAAGATCAAAATGTGAAAGTGTGTTATGTTACATGACTTCAACATAAATCGATCTATGTAAATGTTATGATCTAATGTCCAAATAACAAACTTGTAGCATTAATAATCTTCCCATACACAGTCTTCCTAATGGTATCTATTTCTACAACGAAAGTATATCAATGCATTGTTCAGGGACCACTCAATTACTCATGCAAACATTCAGGATGCTTCATATTTATTCGTAAGTCTTATTTTTCAAGAAGGATTACTGTTGTGAGGGAAAACATAACGTGTTTTTTTTTTTTTTTTTTACATTTGCATGGAGCATTAGGTCACTGTCAAATTTGTATGTAAATGACTCTTTATGTTTTTACATGCAATTCGTAATTGACTTTTCTGTCAGAGGGGCTGGAACTTGCTTCAGCATTAGCTTGGCAATGGGAAAAGAAATATCAGGCAGCCGTTGAGAAATGGGGTCCAGCTTCCTTACAGTGATGGTAGAAGTTCCTCCAGATATGGTACTACAGTCACTAAGCTATTCGACAGATTGATGGACATTCTGCTACCACACACACACACACACACACACACACACACACACACACACACATTTTATGATCCAAACAGTATTTGTGTCTTCTGAAACAAGTTTTTGTTTCTTCCTTCTTCTTCTTATTTTGAAAACCTCAAAATCTTTCTCCATGGTAGCATCATCATCTACCAGACCAAAGGTGGCTGCATGTTCCCAAGCCAACAGTCAGACAGCATTGCCAAGAGCCCCGACACCCTTTGAACCCTTTGAAGGGAGTGCCAAGCACCCTACTTATGACATGCCCATGTGGCTGCATGTTATGTTCTGATGCCTGACCATCCCAGTCACTTGCTTGGGGAGAAGTGTCCAGCGGCTGCTCTATTCCTTATGGACCGCAGCACATGGCAAGATTCAGACTTGCTTTTTGAATATGAGACACTTGCAAATGGTGTGCAGTTCAAGTCTGACTGCTTTGATTCACCATGGTGTATCACCCCCCCAACTTACAGATAATATATATTTATCCTCTGTATGGCGCACTGGGAGATTTCTCATCTGGAGATCTGTATTGCTTCTGAGAGTGAGTTGCCAGAAATACAGTTGTGCACATCAAAACTTTCAAGCGTAATTGTCACAAACTGTTCAGAACAGTCACATTCTGTCAGAACAGTGTGAAAGGAATAGATGCAGCCGCTTAGATTTGTGTAAATTTCTGAATTTAAAAACGTGCCAAAAAGATCCAACCATTAAAAGGGACATTTTAAACTTCTAGTTTCTGGTAAAGACACATCGGCCACCAAAAGAGTTAACTTGTCTAGTCATGATAACTCGTACTCAGCATAGTTTGTTCTCTTGAGGTCAGAGATATTTTCACCACAGATATCTAATGAATTTTCAAAAGAATAGGTCTTCTGAGAAAATGTATTCCCATGACCTAATGAGCCGAGAATCAAGAGTCTCTAACTGAGCTGCTTTAATTTGCTACATACTCTTGGGAATAAGTCAAATATAGTCAGTAGCATTAGAATATTATGAAATAAAGACTTTAAAATATTATCTTCAACTACACCCAAAGACACACACACACACACACACACACACACACACACACACACACACACACACACACACACACACACAACACACACACACACATACACTCTCTCTCTCTCTCTCTCTCTGACGTCTCCACCCCCGTATGCCCTTCATGCGTTGGTAACCTCTAATCTCTGTCCCATGGAAATGCTTAGAGTCACTCAGGCACTAATCTTCACCGCTTAAAATGGATTCAGACACCAAAGATGACATGGTAATATGAAGAAAAGGAGCAATTATCGTAATGTCATTCAGCCTGTAGTCGGCAATAAAATAATGAGGTGACTAAGTTCACTGTGGGACAGACTATGGAGCAGTCCGTAACACGCTTCTCTCAGAATTCTTGGCACAGAGAGAAATCTTCTTGTTGTGCAGAATGTTTGTGTCTATGCAAAATAAGGAAGGTTGGGTAATGCAAAAGTTCCCGTGATGTGCGTAGGAAGTTGCTTTGCAAGAGCAGTGTTTTCGTAGTCTTATCTGACATACCTGGCATGGCCAAGATCAAAGGAAATGGAAATGCTAAGAAAAAGCTTGTGGAAGTCTACTTTTGTCCAAGCATGTGTTTGAGTTACACAATGAAATGTGATGTATGTTCAAATGGGCCCCAGTAAAATGAGAAATACATAAAAGGTGTGAGAGCTTAAGAATAAAGAATAAACAGAAATGGGAGAAAAGTATTACTGTCTGTGTCTGTCTCTTACTCTCTCTCTCTCTCTCTCTCTCTCTCTCTCTCACACACACACACACACACACACACACACACACACACAAACACACGCACACACACATGCACAGACACACACTGCCTTACTCTATCCCCCTTTGTCAGAGTATATCCACTGCACCATGGAAATGAGCTACAAGATTAGAAAACAATTTATCTAAATCCTCTGGTGTTCACTCACTGTTTACATTTTCCCAGGAAGGCACACCGAGTACGGTCTCCATGGAAACTGGCATTGGCCAACCCGGAGTGTTTGCATGCTGGTCATGTGACACACAGCCTGTTGAGAGATGCATTGAAGTTGGCAGTCAAGCTGTCTGCTGACTGCGGTTTATTGAGAGAAAAATACGAATCATTGAGTCGGAAAAGCTCCTTAGAGCCCAGAAAGAGAAGGAGAGGGAATTCTATCAACCCCGGAGCTATGGCTTTTACTTGCTCAAAGGCTAAAAGATCATGATATTCTTTCATGTTGTGAACACGTTTTACAGCTCAGAGCAAGTGAATATCTTCAGATTGTTGGGGTTGATATGTACATTGCTAACCGGTGATGAGTCATACTAAATCCACCTTTTTTTAAGGCCCCTGACTCTGACATAGCTTGCGTTATTCTAATATGAGTCCTCCATTCCATTTTGGCAAAAAAAAAATTATTAAAAAGAGAGCAAAAAAAGTGACATCCCTCATCCCTCTGTACCTGGTGGGACGGCTGCTCCCTCAGATATTACGGGAAGGCTTGAAGCTACGCGTCCTCATCGATCACTACATTCAGCTTTCAGCATGATGTGCCTCACAGTTATTAGAGCGGAAGAGCGTAGACTGGAATACGTCCTCTCTCTCTCTCTCTCTCTCTCTCTCTCTCTCTCTCTCTCTCCTCATTTTTCCATATCTGGTTAGAGAACATTAACATTTTAGGAAATGAGCTGACGGATCCTCTATTTAAGCAATCATTAACTTCAGGGCCTTTATATGAACAGATCTTTTGATAAAAATAAAGACATTTTAAGGGTTTTATTATTTTAAGGGACAGAAAACCCTTAAAATGTTGGAGGAAAAAATAGATGTGAAGCATATTTTCTTTGCAAATACTGAATATAAACTCACATTGTGCCAAATCCTCCAATATTTGTTTATCATAGAAAAGCTAATTTAACACTACAGTCTGTGTCTATCTGAGAGACTACTGTTCCAACTGTGAGCTCCCCACCATGGCCAATAGATGGAGACAGAACAGTGAAAGGTGTGTACTCATTACAATTTGTGCATTGAATAAATGGGCATAACAAATCAATGGCCTCCTACAAAAACATGCACCTCTGAGTTGACCCCATTGCAAAAGGAGTAAAACTAGCTTTTAAAGTGTTTCTGATGCAAACCATTGTAAACAGGTTGATCTTAATAACGTATGTTTGAGATTATTTGTGGGAGGGGATGTTAGGAGTACAAAATGAAAAGCTGATCAAATGAAAAGTCAGAGCTACATGTATTAACTGAATAATCTCCACAGGCCTTAAGGTATTTCTCTCTGTCAAAGTCTTATAATTAAGGTTCCCTCAGGGAACAGCTGAACGTTTTTACCTGACAAACATTTGGAAATTAATAACCGCTTTACTTTCCAAACAAAAGTCTGATTACTGCAACAGTAATCTAATTACTGAATCTTGAAACAGATTTGTTAATTATTTGTCTGTGTTTCCCCATTACAGCAGAGATAACTGCCCAAATTTTCAGCAATAACAAGATAAAAGCATAAATATGCCCAAGATCCCCCATCAAACAATTAAAGTGTGTAGTTATGGTGTTCCACAACCGTACAAACACACACACACACAAAAAACCCCACACACATGTAAATCTACACTATGTCTAAGAATGGCACACCTCTATTTAAACAGAGGTTGTGTTATACCTGTATACCTGAGTTATACCTGCTCTCACAATGTGGCCAATTCACCTGGTAAAATCTACAGAGAGAGTAAAGTTCCTCCCAACGCAGCAGACTGCACTCAGAGGCCGAGCTTTGTGAGGTCCTCTCTCTTTCTATTTATTCTGTTTTTTTTTTCCAGACCATCCTAGCAGAAGCTGCAGGGATTCAGTGCAATAGAGGTCCCCAGCAGGTAGATCCTCCCTGCTCTCTCTCCCTCTCCCTTTTGCCCCCTCCCACTTTTTTGCCCCCCCCCCCCCCTTTTGCTCTCTGACTCCCCGTTGATCTGCATTCTTCAGGCACATCAAAGGGCAGCTCGGGACGCTGCTGTGCCCCAGTGTACCAGGCCCCTCCTGGCCGGTTCTGCTCCTCCTCGGGAGGCGTGCTCCCCTCTACTGCACAGGCCTGCTTAATCAATGCCTGAGATTATGGCTCTCAGGGCCCTGCTGCTACAGTGTGGGGATAAAGGCTCACATAGAGCCAGAGAGAGGTGTGGGGGGGAGAGAGAGAGAGAGAGAGAGAGAGAGAGAGAGAGAGAGAGAGAGAGACTGAGCCCACACCGAGCCTCAGAATGCCACTGGATCCCATCAGGCCTGTTTGACCAGGATTGACAGGGCTGTGTCACATAACTGGCTGTGTTGCGTGAGATAAGTGAATTAAACACTTTTGCCTGAAATTGTGACTGTGTGCGTAATATATTCAATAAAAATGTTGTCCCGGTGTGGCAACTACAGAAACAGGTTCCAATGTTATCGAGTTGAAGGGCATGATAGATTATCGGGCTTACAAGTAACAAATGAGACCACAAGGCAAGGCAAATAAACATACGAATAATGGAGTGTTCACCAGAAACAAACAAAAAGAACCAAAGCATTAAAGCACTGCGATGTCTAGCTGTATCTCTCTTTCTCCCCTTCTCTCTCTCTATTGCACCGTCATGATTTCCCCTTTGAC
>NC_135221.1:9705374-9715374 GCF_052324685.1 Brachyhypopomus gauderio | reverse complement strand
GTGTGTGTGTGTGTCTGCGTGCATGCGTGTGAGTGTGTGTGTCTGCGTGCATGCGTGTGTGTGAGTGTGTGTGTGTGTGTGTCTGCGTGCATGCGTGTGTGTGAGTGTGTGTGTGTGTGTGTGTGTGTGTGTGTGTGTGTGTGTGTGTGTGTGTGTGCGCGTGTGTGTGTGTGTGTGTCTGCGTGCATGCGTGTGTGTGTGTGTGTGTGTGTGTGTGTGTGTGTGTGTGCGAGTATTTTGGCAGAGTGGCTCTGGCATCATTTATGGGTCATTATCTGGGACCCTGTGCATTAGGTGATAGTAGAGCTGGGGAACAGGAGAGGAGGAAAGGTTCAGGAGAGCAAGAGGGTGCACTGTTATGGTCTACATCTTCTAGAAACACACACACACACACACACACACACACACACAATCTACACCTCTATTTTATTAGGGCAATTCGGACAGCAGTGCTCGTGATGGATGGAGGTGTTGCTTTTCTTCTAACGCTTGTTGGTGTGCAAAGTGGGCCATATACTGATGGACACACACACACACACACACACACACACACGCACACACCATTGATTCAGAGGCTTGCAAGTTAATAAACCAACACTCTTTGTTATATATTTCACTAATAACATGAAAATACAACAAAGGCAACAATGAAACTGCAGGGAAGGTGAATATTCTGCTAGCCCCCTGGGGTGAAACATTTCTCTTTTAACTCTAACACACATCACCAATGTCAAAGTAAAGCATCAAATAAAACTCTAATTATTGTAATTGAGCTGACCCATAAGTCAACATTCATCCAATTATCTTTGTTTTAATCGTATGCAAAGTGGATCTGGTAGCACGGATGCAGGCACTTGCTTCATCCACAGGAGGCATAATTAAAGTACACAGGAGAGCAAGGTGAAAGGGTGGTATCATAATACTGGAACTACAATAGCTGTGAGTCTCTCTCTCTCTCTCTCTCTCTCTCTCTCTCTCTCTTTCTCTGTCTCTCTCTATATCCCTCCCTGTCTATCTCACTGTACCTCTCTCTCCCCTTCTCTCCCTCTCTGTCTATAACACACACACACACACACACACACAAATACAAGTGTGAGAGAGAAGGAGGAAGTAGTTTCACAGTAAGTTGTATTAAGTAAGGTAAACATTACAGTTGTGTACTATATCACTGGAATGGACGTGCTGGAACACCAAGGTTCCCATGGGCCAAAAACATCTGCCAACTGTTAATGTGCCACAACATCCAGCCACACCCTACTGAACATGTCATATAGAGGAGGTGTGCTAGATGTGATGAACCTGGTTCCATCAGAACACGTCATATAGAGGAGGTGTGCTAGATGTGATGAACCTGGTTCCATCAGAACACGTCATATAGAGGAGATGTGCTAGATGTGATGAACCTGGTTCCATCAGAACACATCATATAGAGGAGATGTGATAGATGTGATGAACCTGGTTTCATCAAAATTCAATATAGTCAGTGTAGCAATGTAAGATGAAACTGACAAAGGAATCCACAACTTTATTAATACTTTAGCAGATGCACAACATTCTGTTCTTCTGCTGTTGTAAATCGATACACCCTAAAATGTCGAGATATTTAACATTTCAGAAAGATATTAAACATTTTTTTTTTCTGTATATTTTTTATAGGCCTCCTGTTATGGGAGGTACAGGTCTGTGCAGGTCTGTGCACAAAGTGATGGCATTCACATTTCATCATTAAAATGTGTATTCAGATAGCGGCGCAGAGGAATTCCTCAGCCATTCCTGACCTTGTGACGGCCTTGGAAAAACGAATAATAAAAAAGCCCATCTATGGCTCCTCTGACGGGTACCACGGCAAATAAATATGCAGCGCGGTGGATGAATTCCTCCCTGGATGGTGGAGGATGCGGGAGCTCTCCTGTTGTTCAAATGTCATGGTCTCACCTGCAGCGGCTTGGAGTTGCAAATAGTGTCTCTTTGAGACAGACGCTGGACTTTTCTGCTGCCGGGGCCCAGGTGCCTCTACCGACCCTGCTCTCCACTCTAAGGAAACACAGACGTCCCCGAAAGGTGACCGTCCACTTATACTTTCCTGGCATGCGAGACCCAGATGGTGTCTGGGATAGCGGCAGGGTATGTGGGGGGGCGCGTGGCACTCGGCTCTCGACGGCGGCCTAAGGCATCGCTTTCCCGAGATGAACATCGCTGGGTTCGAATCTTTGGAGAGCCCTCCTATAGCGATATTCATGAGATTTTGTGTGACTGACATCATCCCGTTGGGCTTGATCTAAATCATTTCACCCTCAGGACTCCAAATGCTCTCCAAGTAGGCTACATTTACTTACAGAGGGGCAGAGAAAACATGACTCATGGACAGAAGCTGTAGCACGAGAATCAGCAGCATGGCGGAGACCAGGGTTGCAACTACATACTTTCTGAGGTGTATGCAAACATACTATCAGCGCCCCCCGCACTCCACCCCCCACCCCCCACCAACTCGGCATATAATTTTCTGGCATCGATTTGGCGCCCCCTCTAGTGCAGCGCCCCTATGTGTCGCATACGCTGCATACCCCCTTTTTGCGCCACTGGCGGAGACTTTGGGTCTGACACAGAAAGATGTGGCAGTAGGGGGCCAGTATCATAGATGACGTCCACTTAATGAATAAATTGAGCTGGTGAAATTGTCCCCATAGACCCAAGGCAGACCTGGCTATGACGTCCCTAATGTTCACCTGGGTCTGAGTGACAGCGTGGGTGGGGTGTGGGTGTGGGTGTGTGGGTGTGGGTGTGGGTGTGTGGGTGTGTGGGGTGTGGGTGCATGCACATATGCCTCTACCCAGTTCCATCCAGTTGAAGTGTAGCTCCCATTTCTACATCCTTGAGGTTTTCCGCTTAAAGTTAATGGGTCCCTAAATATTAACGTTTCAACTTGAAACTCAAATGGACCTCCCGAGTCAAATCTGAATGGTTCTGTGTTCACCGAGCAGTGAGGACCAGCGGCGAACGCAGTGTGGACCAGCCGATCCTTTTGACAGCCAAGAAGAAGTTTTCATGCTGCAAAAAAACAAAGAAAAGCCTTCGTACTGTGATCTCAGTGAAAATGAATTATTCACAGCGACTCCAATCACTTCAGTAGCAGCACCCCATCACCAGCCCCATACTTGCTATGACCTCTATTACAAAACAAATATCTCTGACACCAACTCTAAAACTCAGGGCACTACGATAGGTGATAAAATATTCAAAGCCCTACAGTGGTAGCTGCTAACTCCATCTCCTGTGCTGCGAACCCAAGGGGGTGTGTCACCCAGTGCAGAGACTGACGGATCATGCCACGGTTGTGATGAACACAGTCGTCAATTAGTTCCCCACTGACAAACCCCCCCCCACCTCCTGCCGCTCTGCGGAGTGCCCGTCTTGCCCCAGCGTTTGCGTCAAAGGCCCCGAAAGTGCGAAGGAAGATGGACGCTCTCCCCATCGACGGCTCTCTCGCTTTGGCCCAGCCTTTTGTCTTCCAAATAAACAATACAGTGATAAAAAGCTCTCTTAGCCTCAGTCCCAGCCTTCGGAGAGCAGGAGAGAGAGAGAGAGAGAGAGAGACAGAGAGAGAGAGAGGAGGAGGAGAGCGAGAGACAGTCGCTTATTGACGAATGTGCTCCGGTGAAGGCTGCACTCGATATAATGAGTGTCCTTGGTGTTTTGTAAAGGCCGCATATCTCAGCGAGCTGCTCTCGCTGGTGAACAAAAAAAAAGAAAGAAAGAAAGCAAGGCTCATTAATGCGAACGGCGCAGTGTCACCATGACACGCCTCGCTGTAATCTCCCAGAATGCTTCGGTACTTTCCCAGTGACAGGGAGAGGACTTCCACCGTCCACATTCCAGTTTGTCATCCATGCACGGCAAACCACTGCCGGTTCATCAGCATATTAACTCATTTGCCAGCCTCTTTAGTCAATGAATGGAGCTCATTAGAAGAATCAAACCCTGCAGGGAATGTGGGAATCAAATAGCTGAAAGATAAGCTTTTCTTTGAGAAGCAGGTCATACATGCTTGCAGTGCTCTTCTGAAATGACTTTCAGGCATTGTTCATCCAAACAAGGACTTCTTTAATCACACAGGTGTTTTGCTTTTGAAATCGTTTCCATTTTCTATTTACAAGCCCTGTTAGCTTCAGTTTTACTTGAATCTGTGTAAACACCAGCAGCATATGTTTATACTATGTAATATCCTTGCTAATAGTAATGACCAGCATTCTTAGATAGTAAGGATGTAATATAGTATAATTATATAATGATGTTTGGCCAAGATTCAGGTAAAACTGAAGTGCTGGTCATTATTTAGCATTTAGCGCATTATATTTTCATCATATCATTATGATCCAGTGTATTATACAACATATTAATATATTCTAATGATATATATATATAATTTCCAGTAGTTCAAAGTGTGCTGCACTAGTAGAAGGTTAAACCCCAACAAAATCCGTGTTGAACAGACAGCACTCAGACAGAGTTTATGCCTCTCACTTTCAACGCCTTAGGGGAAAACAGGAATCAGCTTTCACGAAACCAATTTTGGAGAGTTGCCCCTGCGTGTTACGGCGCTCCCCAGTGGACGGGGCTTCACGGCGAGCGCTCGGCTCCCCGTCGCTCGCGGGCCTTGTGGTGGAACGCGAGAGCAAAGCCGCCGGGACTAGCGCTCGCCACCACCTGCCGTCGCTGCCTCCGAAGGGGCGGGACGGGGCTCATCCGCGCCAGGGCCTTTTTACCGCAGAACGGCGGCGCAGACAGGCGAGGGACGGAGGGGAGGTCCCTGTGGGCCGGACGCGTCTACCGTCACTCAACTGCCTTCGCGGGCGGCGAGGCGTGACATTCCGCAGAGGTTTGAGGGCCCGAACGACGCGCTGGAAGAGGGTCAAACGAGTCCGTGCTGCCAAAATAGATAGTAACTGTCTTGCTTGAACATGACAAACAGCATCGGTAGCAGCTGAGAGGGACTGAAGCAGACAAATATCTTCCAAGACAGGAAATATGGTTAACGCATTCGAGCCGAAACTCTGGCGGAATACAAATAAGAAAAGATATCGGCTCCTTTGTGAAGTCTTTGGAATCGTATCGTGTGTCTCCACGTTACCTGCAGGAGTAAGGAGGCCTTGATAATCATCTTCTGTGTGGAACATAAACAGGACAAACTTCATCCACTTCTCAAGCAACACCAGCCTCTTACACTGAGCTCCGTTAGCCATTAGCACACAATATTATCATCTCACCTTCCTTCCTCTGACTCCACGGATTACCATTCATCGTCCTCATAAATATAAATTCTGAGGATAGACTAGTATTTACAAAACAGTGTGTTCATACCTTTCCATTTCTAATAAAAGAGTCCATTTAGCTATCCCATTGATATACTTTATACATATTTTCCAGTCAACATGAACCTAGATCACAGATAAACAGAAAAGCAATTTCTCCAAACATAACATAAGCACTGGCATGTATTTATATTTTTGCTCTGACTCAGCTGGGTCCATAAAAGAAAAAGGGATTTGATTAAAGCCACAGAGTGCCTTGCGAGACATTGTGATAATGTAGATGAGTGTTGTTTAACTAACAAAAGTGACTAATCAGACTGGCTAAATGGCAAGGAACACAGATAAACATCACAGAGTGAATAAGGAAGATGGTGAACTATGAAGATTATCTGAGACGGAGCGGAATGTCTGGAGAAGACCTCCGACTGTAATAGCATCCACATGTAGAACAGCAGCTAATCCTACTGAGATACTCTCTCTGTCGCTCAGTCTCTCTCCTTCATTCTCTTTCTCTCCTTCCCTTTCCTCTCTCCGTATTTCCAGCCTTCGAGAAGAAGAAAGCCGTGTGAACTCCGGGCAGACAAACTGTTTCCATGTGGTGGAGTCTGGGCTGCTCTGGCATTATGAATGGGAGCGCCGGGAACTTTGTGTCCAGAGCCAGTAACATGCTCCATGTTTGGAATATCATCCCAGACGCTTCCACACCAACGGGCGGCCAATAAGACGTCTTCTCTTCGTGTTGCGTCACACTGTGATATATGTTTAGCACTGTGTAATTGGACAGCAATGAGCCTTGGTCGTTTTCTGGACACACAAACGTTGAACAGATGCAGGACAGCGGTCTTCTTTATGGAAGTTGAAGCATGTGTGTGTATGTGTGTGTGCGTGTTTGTGTATGTGTGTATGTGTGTGTGCGTGTTTGTGGAATTTGCTTTAACATGACAACTTACAGGAATGTTGAAGAAGTTGCCTGTGGCCATTTCCCATGCTGACCTTCTAATGGAGCCATAGAGGCAGAAGAGGCCACACACACACACACACACACACACACACACACACACACACACACACACACACACATGCATATGGGTACAGGCACACAAAACGAGTACAGAGCAAAATAATAAAATCCATCACTGTCCACTCTTTTACACACCGCCATTTCTCTAAACCTACTGTACTATAATATCTCATCATAAAATTGCATTTTATTCATTTGGAATGAGCTTCCATTATTTTTTGTTTTTTCTCTCCTTCTCCATTTATCATTGTTCATCTCTGCCAAGCATAATCCTCAGAATTGTTGAGCTTGAAATGCAGACACACATGTTGAACACACCTGTGTTCACACACATGCACACAAACCAACCTTCCTCTTGAGGGCGTCGTAATAAACCAGTCTGATCAACTTGTTTTAGAGAGGCCCAAACTGTCAGCTGCCAATATATTATTGATATAGTATTTCCTGATAAGGGCAACTTTTTAATTTACTGTTATCGATTTGATTACAACTTATTGGACTACCAATAATGACAACTCTCCAACGGATTAGCCTCCTGTTTAATCTGTTTGTTACTTCATTTATAAGAAAAATACTAATGCAGTTCAGCAAAGTATCTGACATTGATGACTGTGAAGTTATGCAGTTATGTTTTTATGGCATGAAATAGCAACATTTGAGAAATGTCAGAAAATGACATGTAATTACATTTTTGCTCCTCTATGTGCTTATAATGTTTATAATAATTTGACAAGACTCTGTACAGTTTAACATGTCTTACACCCACAATATCATATAAAGATAACAGTTGTAATCTTTAAAATGCATAAAAGTACAATTATTGGTTATTAATACTGGTACTGGGCACAACAAGGTGCTAATTATTGGATATCATATTAGCCCAAGAAATTCAATATCAGTGCATTCCTGTCTCACACCCTTATATACCTTATACCCCAGATATGGGAAGAGATGTGTGAGAAAGGGGGAGAGGCCAAAGACGAATGAAAGAGACAGAAAAGAAGGAGCCAAAAGTGTGAAAGACAAATGATGACGTATTTCAGTATTATATTGAATATTGAATATTCATGTTTATTCAAGTGCCTCTGTGGGAAGGAGAGTGTGTGATGCTGGACACCAGCAGGGTGTGTTATCTGCAGAATGTGGGAGAAACAGAGAAAGAAAGAGGACATAGAACATGTCCTTTCTGTTTTGTTTGGATGTTCTTTTTCAGTTTCTCTTTACCTCTCTGTCTCTGTCTCTGGATGAAGTGATTAACCAAAGGCAATCCACATTTTATACAGTTCCTCCTCTCACTGGGGTTTTTGACCTCCTGAACTAAAAGTGGAGTTCTCCTGATTACTGATTACTCTTCCTACATCTTCACAAGCTCTCAGACCCAAACACACAAGCTCTCCACATTCATCTGCACAGTTGCCTCAGCGGGAAACTCTGCATCTGCTGTGAACCATTAGAAGTTCCTGTTTACTGCTCAGACATGCGCTCTGACAAAAAAATCTAGAGTAGTGCCTTAGGGTCACTTTTTAATAGTGACTCAAATGTTTGTCCAGAACAGCTTTGCCAAAATTTTGCTCTTTTCCTCTTTACCAAAAATAAAACTTTTCACCTCTGACTCTAAATGTCAGCCATATTGTCATGAAATAACTAGCCCCTCTTCCCCCTTAAATGGCACTGCTGCTTTTTCCAACTCATTAACTTTCTTCTTTTCAGCTGCTGACACACACACACGCACACACACACACACACACACGCACACACACACACACACACACACACACACACTCCCACAGAAGAGCCATTTAGCCTACAACTGATTGCACCTGAAGTCAACTGGAAAAAAGTGTGGGTGTGATGTACGTGTGTGTGTGTGTGTGTGTGTGTGTGTGTGTGTGTGTGTGTGTGCGTGTGTGAGATGAGTGTATGTCATTCTGTGTCCTTTCTCTCTATGTGTGTGTCAAAAAGTGTGTGTTCTGCTTTTATTCCAATCAAGAAAAGTATTCACTTGGTCAGCACTTCACCAGGACTGGCTGGCATGGTGTTTGTACTGGTGTGACACTGAGCTGAAAGCCTTAATAAATAGTCCAGTCCTCTCCGAGGCAGGAACCATCCAGGCCTGTCAGAATGCGTAAAAGGATGCAGCCGTGCACGGGCAGAGCACAGCGGCCACGGCACCGTGTCAGCTCACGGCTCGGTGAGCACCCATCACCCCTGCGTGCGAGACGTAGCTTATGCTCCCTCACGCTCGGCATCAGGAGCACGATCGCAGAAAGTGCCGGAGGCCAGTCAGGCTTAAGAGTTAAAAGAACTGGCAGGGAGTCCATATGAGAGTCTTTAGAAGTTTAGGACTTGAATATTTCAGATGTCATTTGTCATGTATGTATGTATTTATTTGGTGATTTTATGGGGCTAAGCATGCACTTTGGGATATGACTCCTTGTTTCCTCGCCTGTGTGTGCTTCTGGTTTGTTACTTCCTGTTCCACTACAACTATAATAATGCTCTCTAACTTGTTCTGGATTATTCAATGTGGATCGAGCAGTAGTCAAACATAAAAAAATCGACAATATACTCACTTTGACACACATATGAAGCATAAATGAATTCAAATAGTAAAAAAATACTGCTCACAGTGACTTCATTCTATACAACATCAGCTGCAATGTTGTTAGCCTCTTTTAAACAAACTGCTTGTTGTTAGCAGAGATTAACTCCACGCCACACTACAGTATAACAGTGGAACTGCTAAAATGTTTTGTCAAAGCAAATTGTAAGTAACCATAGCCACCTCTTCGTGCTAAGAGTTGAAGAAATTAACATCATATGTGTTACAGTATTTCCTAGAACCTAAGTTGGCAAATCTGTGGGTTTCCTCTTTTTTTGTCTCTATTACTGTACAGAGGTTTCTCTGTTTGCTTGTTTATTACACAGAGCCAAAGGCACAATTTTCAGTGGGTCTATAATGAGAGACAGCACAGAAACGCCCTCATGTTGGGACAGTTCAAATGTTTCCCCATTTGACCTGGCACCATCGTGACCCAGAAGCTGAAAACATACATACCTTTGACCATTTTCAGCCGTATTCATCCATCCATATTCATATATACATTTCATATATTTTAAATTATTTGTGCTTAGGTTCTCTGTCAGTTATATTATAATCCAGATGTGGCTTTAAACAAAGTATTGGCCCTGTGTCTTACAGTAGAGGACAGATGGAACTTTCTCTGTAGGACAGTAACATTCAGACAGTACTGTACCGGTTTGCCTTCTGGTCGGGGCTGTTGAGCTCTTCCCAGATTTGGGCTAAGACTCTCTCTGGTGTTTACCCAGTGCCTGTTCTGTCAATGAGCTGCACTAAACCAAGCCTGCATTCTACATCTATCTGTCTGGGTGTTCCTTCCTCCTATCAAAGTTTCCAAATTCACATCCCTTCCCAAACCACACGTCTCATTTTTTACCTTAATGTTGACAGGCAGATATGTTGGAAAAACTTTTTTTTTTTACTTTTTTAAACTGTATTTGTAATAGTCATTTTATGTTTGTTTGTTCCAGTCTACAAGTCACATGGATGAACCTTTAAATATCAAAGGTCCATAAGATGTGAAGCAAACAAACTTGCTTACGAGATTCACTATGTTTTATGCCCTATGCCCTAATCCCTTATGAAGTG
>NC_135221.1:9625374-9700374 GCF_052324685.1 Brachyhypopomus gauderio | reverse complement strand
AAAATATAGCAAACTAAATTATTACGATCTGATCAAGGCAACCAGTTTGCTCAGTGATGTTAGAAGTCCTATTTGTGTTATCGTAACCTTGTGCAGGCAGCTGTAACCCTGAACTAGGGTTAGGGTTTAAGGTTTAGGGTTAGAACTGTGCACACACAAAGGCCCTAATTCAGATGGAAAGCCAGCAGATGTAAGTTCTTGGTCTAAGGTAGGAACAAGTTATTTCACAATAGCTGCAAATAAAAAGTATGTAAAAAATTAAAAGTGATAAAAAGTAACATTTTATTACTGATTGAAAAGAGATAATTATTACTTCATAAATATAAATGAATAAAAACAATTGCATTAAAAATACCTTTTTGCACTTTTTTGATGAATAATGCAGAGGTCTTACAGTTCCGGTTTCTGGAGTGTGTCACAGCCCTCTGCTAAGGGAGCGTATCCTTTGGTACATGCATTAAAGCTGAGGGAGCAGAGGAGAGACCTGTAATAACAGCACACACTCAGGGGTCAGAACATCGTGTGCTCTGCTGCACAAAGCTCCACGAAGTCCCTCCCTTGTCCATCTGGGAGTTAGGTCACAGAAGTTTGCCTTCTGCAGCGGATATGACAGTATGATCTTGGAGAGGGGAATATGTGATGTTTTAGTAGTCAACAGACACTTGTATGTGTGTGTGGTGCATGGAGAATTTGAACAGATTTGAGTTCGAGTGGTTAACATCTATATGTGAATTATACAGCACTGAAATGGGATACAGGATGAATTTGTGAGATTTAGAGATGAAGGGTTCAAAAAACAATTCCCCCCACAAACCCCCAACAAGAAAGTCAAATTCATCTGATACAAGATACAGTCTTTACAGTCTTGTTACAAACTCTAAAATAACCAAGTCATCATCTTCCATCTGTTGAAGGAAACAGAAAAGAACTGACAGGAATGTTAAATAAAAGTGTGAAAATGTGACACTATGAACTTTCCAAAAATACAAATAACCAGCGGTTTTTATTTTTATATTTATTCTGTCTGTGTTTTTATATTGTACACATATTATTAAAATCACTTTGTACCTTCACAGTTTTTCTTCATATTTGTAGATATAAAAGCCCAGTAACAAAGCACGTTGGTCTTCATTTTCAATTGTTCAAATGTCTTTTTAGAAGCAGTGGGTTATATTACCGCTTGTTCATTTCCATAAACCAGTAAATTATTCATGGTGGAAAAGACATTTCACACTGAGGTTCGGTTTATGAATATCTTTACATGTTTATTGAGATTTCAAAGCGGATTCTGTAAAAATAACTTCCTGTAGGTCTAACAGACAAATATCTATCTATAACAGTAATCCTCTGCCTTCTGTTTGACAACTTTATTACTGTTCATAAAACACAGGGTAAGGAAGCATTAGGCAATCATCAAACTGACATCTTTAATTAAAGTGGCAGCTTAATTAAAAATCCAATTAACAGCAACACTCAAATGAATAAAAAAATGCAAAAGACAAGGTGTGATCTCCAATAAAGAAAGCTGCTTGTTTGAACTCATGAACACAAAGGTTCTCAAATTAATTTAAAAAGTGAACTTGCAATTTTACTCCGGAACAAAAAGGGGCAACAAATTATGTTGTTTAGCTATAGGTGCTTAATTAAACTTAGATAAAAATAATAACTTCTGACAGTTTAATAGGAAAGTTCTAGTCACAAACAACCAATGATGTAATGGCAGATATTACTGTAGAATGAAAGCAATAGCAGTCTTTTTTTTCTTCTTTTCTTGAACATCTTCGTAGCTAACGCTCTCTCATAGTAAACACAGCTGCTACTGAATATGTTTCAGTAACGGCTGCTAAATGCTCAGCCAAGCTAAACGAGAGTAATGACAATGATGTAAATCATTTTCTTAAATGTATACCAGTGGTTCAATTTTAATGTCAGGAAGCCATTCATTGAGCTCAAATAGTAATCAGGTTTATGGTATTGGAGCTGAATTTCATCTTAGCTTCCTCTCTTGGGAAAAATCAAAATTAACAGTCTCTCATTCCCCCCCACAACCCTTCACCACCCCCCCCCCCCCCACCCCCCCATCACTCAGTGTGCATTTTCAAGCCTCAGTGAGCAGGTGGGGCTTAGGAATCAGGGCCTAGAGCAGGCTGTGCTACCCCATCCCTGCTGTAATAATCAAACTAATGAGGATGATAATTAATAATCGAACTAATGAGCATGCTAATTAATAACAGAACTAATGAGCATGCTAATTAGGGTGAGGTTGCTTCTCTGGACTGTATTCTCATGCACCACTGGTCAATAGTAAAACCTGCTTCGAAGAAGCATCGAAGCCAAGACGGCTGAATACTGCAGTTGAGCTCCATGCTGTGAGAACACAGGCCTCAGCCAAGGTTTCAGATAGCCAGGTTTGCTGGGAAAACATATTGCTCGTAATGTATTTTTAAGCTTACCAGAAGAGCTTTTAAATGTCAAGCTGGTTCACAACTGTGTGTGGGAAAGCTTTGCTTAGACGTTTCTATTCTGTGATGTGATGTTGTGATGGGTATGTTTTTCATCCCTTAATGTCACTTAGGCTGAAGCTACCTGCAGTTTCGGGCGGCTAATGCTGAAAGAGAGATGTGAAGGGGGCGGGGCCTCGTCCGAGCGCCCACCTCACACTGTTTGCGGTGGCAATGTTCCAGCGTCCTCTCACGATGCACTTAATGACAGCTGTAGGACACATGAACTGGAGATTATAATGTGATGACAAGAACTTGAGATTTGGAAGAGCCTGGAGACTAAACCTGATTAACCACAAAGCTGCTCCCACGTAAATGCAGGACACGGCACGTGCTTCATTTAGTAATGCATATGGAAAACAAGGGTCGTCTACAGGGTTACGTTTACAACCAGACCTCCTGTTATGGCAACGGTGGCCATTTGCCTAATACCAATATAAATTTGAAAGGTCAATTACATCTCATTTTGAAAAGGATTTGACAAGGTTTGTACTTTTGTTATGAATATTTCGTGAAATTGTGTTTTCACCTTTATATACAATGTTAGCTCTCCTTTAAAGTAAGAGCTGTTGAAAACGGCACTGAGCGTTTGCGCTCCTCTGCACAGTAATTCAATTCACGCAGGCACAGTGCAGGGGGTTTAATAAAGAGAGGAGTCAATCTCTGCCAGGAAACCCGAAGGCGGCGAGACACTCCTTAAACCCAGCAAACATGGCAGAACGTCACAAACTGCAGGACCATCTGATTCTCTCGGAATGAGACATCCACACTCGTGAATTGAAGAGACCTCGTGACGTGACTTTAGAAAAATACAGTTTTCATCAAAGTGGTGCACTTACAGAGGAAGATACTTAATTAGGCATTCTTTGTTGTTTGGCTATTAGCATACAGCTGAATGTTGGACGCTAAAGAGTCTTAAGTTACAATGTAAGTAGAGTTTACTGGAGCATGTTAGATAAGTACTGGAAGCAAATGACATGCATAGAGTGGAAAGACAGAGTAATGCAGCATTCAAGTGGGAAGTGTAATGTGAACTCATGAAGGGCCTCCCAGGAGAGGAGGGCTTGCTATATACATCCCTTTGCTGTGAACATAACATTCTCAACATGAATGCCAAACTAAACTCCAGAATAGTTCTTGGCACAGGTAAATACCCTGACATTCTGTCCTATAACTGAAACTGTCAACTTGTCACTTAAGTGGGAAGGAATTTAGTTGTGCTTAGTTGAAGGCTCGAAGAGAAGCAGCGTTTGCAAAATCGATGCCAGTATTTGTTAATGCTTATTTTGAATAAACATACTTTGATAATAGTGTTAAAGCCGAGTTGAAATGTAACAGTAGGTTGCATGTAAAGGTTCACACAAAAGTTAGCTTTGTTCCATTAGCCTTCATGCATTTGTGCATGTAGGCGACAGTGACTACAGCATTGTAGGTGTATGGGTTTGGCATAAGACCAGAGCAACAACAGCAAAAAAAAAAAAAAAACCCACCTTGACTCACAAGACCCACAAATGCATCTGATGACCCATTCCTACATGCAGCTTTTGAGTTCGTAACAAGTTCACCAATTTAAATGTACTTTATTACTTATTCTCAGATTAATGTTGATCTCAGAAAGCATCAGGAAGTGGCTGCCATTGTGTGTTCCTCACTGACGGAGCTCAGCTCAGTGAAGAGTGTTTGTTCAAGGCTTGAGCCTCATGACTTAAACATTGTGGTGGATCTAAAAATATGATTAGCATGGTGTGTGGTTTGAAAAGAGTTCCTGGTTGTGGAAGTATGCAACCTCAGCACTGGATCTGCTGTGCATCAACGGCTTTTTGTTTGCCTGTTCCATGAACAAAGGAGTCAGTTGTCACTCCTCCACATGAAATGAACTCCAGTGGCTTTTAAGTGTTTGACTGCAGAAGGACGTCGGTCTCCCCAGCAGTGCCTTTGCCCAGTTCTGTCTGTGTGTCATAGGAAACAAATCTAAACTTTTATTCCACTTCTTTTTACTTAGATCCATATTATATTATATCCGTGAACCAAGAAATCCACATTATTCTAAAGCCGAACTTGGGTGTGGTGTTGAATCTGGAATTATTTTGAATGATTTTCACCATGTGACAGAGACTTCATATGTGATAGGAACATCACCCCCCATATGCTTAATGCCTGCGTGATAAACATTTACTCAATATGATCTACGTATGATGGAAAGGCACATGTATGACAAGCGTGTGGTTGGTGTTGCCCAAACAGTAGACTTCCTCAACAGTCGTCTTTCGCCCAGAGGATCGCAGTTGGCTGGATAATTTTGGGTAGCCAACCGTTCACCACCCAGAGACATTGACACACGTAAAAACTTCTTCAACACCACTAGGCCTGATACACTCAAACTGCCACAAAACCCAGCAGCATCTCAGTGTTACTGCTGTATGGTCACCCAAATAACACTCAGTTGTACCACATTGGTACCAGTGACCAATGACATCTCTGACCAGTCATGTCTCTGACCAATGATGAACAGCACTGAGCGACAGATGGGCTAGAATCTGTCACTGTACACTTTCACCTTTGAGAATATGGTGGGTCTAAGGTGGGTGTTTCCCCTCAGCGTTTGTGTTCATATTGGTGGAGGCGATATGCCTGTACCCTCTGACCCGGACACAGTGAGAGACTCTAGCCCCTGTGGACATGTTTTATACTAGTGCATTGGAGGTTTGCCATACTTTGTGCTACTTTGTTTGTGGAGGGCAGGTTTTATACGCAGAAAGAAAGAGAACAAGAGAATGAGAAATGGGAGGAGTGGGGGGAGGGGGGTGCTCTTTGTTTTCAGTAACAGTGTACCTTTTTGGAAAAGCTCTCCAGATTCCTGAGATGTTTGTATCAGCTTGTTTGAGACCAATGAGCCTTGGCCAGGCAGTGAGGTGAATGCAATGCTTCTTAATTCAGTCAACAGGCCCGAAGAATCTCCTTTCTGTCTGTGTACACCCGATATTCTGTTTCTGCGCACATGATATGGGACCAGTGAAGCTTTGCAAATACCTGTTCTTCGGAATGCGACTATGGGCTTGACATGTACAATATGTTGCTGTGTGAAAGATCTGCTGGTGTAAAGGTATGCACTTTAATTTGCACACCTAGACGCAGAGGAAATGAGCAGAAGCACGGAATTCACCCGAGCATGAACGTCATTCTGAGGTTTAAACAAAGCCGGTGAACAAGGTATTGGTTAGGTTTTAGAAGGTTTTAGGTACTGATTGTCTATTTTGTCTAGTTTTTATTATACTTTTATTTTTTGTACTGAAGTGTGCAGCATTATTCTGTAATCAAAAATACTGGAATATATATATATATATATGCACAGCTTAAATTAAGACAAACAACTTTAGGAAATTATTTTAAGAGTAATAAGTTTAATAAGTAGTAAGTAAATAGAGTAATACATTTTTTTTAGGTTGGGTTATTTAGCTATTGTTTATTTGAGGTGCAGAGCAAAGCATTTTCTGGGGTTTTTATGGAGACAAATTTAGAAGGCTCTAACATTTGCACAAAATATTATTATAATTATTTCAAGCATGCCTGTTGCATTCTTAGACATTAGTTCTAAAATATATAGTTCATAGTTCACATTTATTTTGTTGCTTTTCAAATATTAAATACAGACAAGGCAGCACAATGGTTTAGCATTAGAGACCTAATGGCTTCACTAATGCCTATTTTCACAGTCTCTGCTTTTATGAAAAGGTCAGAGTCATATGGTTGGTGATCCTGAAAGGCATCACTGGGTATGGTTTCGTCTGACTGATGCTTTAAATGGAAAAGCATCTGTCACTGCTGCAGAGTGTTTCAACTGACTAAATGTGTGTCATCTCCACTTTACCAAGCAACCTGTGATCCAAACCGAACACTTTCTTAGGAACTCCAAGCTGTGATGGATAAACCTACCTTGAGAGGTTCAGATCTTGGCTTGGCCTTTTTGAAGCGTGTGCGTATGTTCTATTGGCACAACGCAGTTCAAATGAAAGGAGCTTTAAACCAGTTCTGTTCTCATTGATAAAATCCCCAGTTGATTTTTCTCGTTCTCCTCAGTCACAAAAGTGCTAGTGTTGCCTGTGTGTATCCGTCAAAGCCAACAGTGGCTTCTCCAGTTTAATGCACTGGTGTATTAGCATTTAGATAACCCCTCTGAATATAGGAGAACTGGGAATTGAAAGCAGGAGCAGAATAAATATGGTGAATAATGCGGCATACATTTTAAATGAATGAAGCATTGGCTTTTTCAGTTGCTGAAGAAGAGTTCTCTCTTATGGCTGAGACACAGGAAATTAGCCACAAAGCAGGACATTACAATACAATAGGCCCGCCATGAAATTGTGTTCTAATGTGAAATTTGGTAAATGTTATGAATGGACAAACGATTTTAAGTACTACTCTGCAGAACATGATTATGGTAAGCTAGCATATCTGCTACAAAGCAAGCCATGGACAACAGTAGCAAAAGCTAATTTTCTGTGAGCTCATTAGCCGAAGAATTTAATGTTAACATTCGGCGTGTTTCCCTTTCGACAACTCAAATTAAAGAGCAATCAAATGCCCACAAACCCAATCGTTATGCAAATCACTGCTTATGCATCTATCACTCTCCAAGAACGGATCCTATTGTCTGAAAGCTTCATTTGCATAGAGGGTTCAGACTGAAATGTCCAGTCTGCCCGTTCAAGCAGTCGCCATGTGCTCGGAGCTAGGCTAATCTCAGATGTGTCCCTTTTAAAAGGGCACACTGCAAACCTAATAGGCCTTTTACCATTCGAGCTGGAGAGAGAAAGGGAGAGAGACAGCAAGGTACAGAGTGAGAGAGAGAATGAAAGAAAGATGGGAGCCCAGTAGGGTGAATTGAAGCCCCATCAGTATTCTTGTCAGGCAGGCTACATGTGGAACCTGAGAGCACTGTAGCCAAATATCTCCCTTCTTCCCCTCTCAGCCCTCCTCCTTCTCTCTCCCCTCTTCCTCCTCTCCCCTCCTCCTCCTCCTTCTCTTTCCCCTCTTCCTCCTCTCTCCTCCTCCTCTCTCCCTTCTTGTCCTCCTCTCCATTCTCGTTGTTTCCTCTCCTCTCCTCACCCCACCTTTCCTGAACACTCCACGAGGGTTTATTGAGACAAATTGAAGGTCCCCTCACCAGCTGCACGTTAAACACTGGCTTGGCGTAGAGGGCTGTGGGCAGCGAAAGACGCATGGTTAGAACCTGGGAGAAGGTTGGAGGTGTGTCAGCCAGTGTGCCTTCTCCATCAACACAGTGCAAATTAAAGAGCCTGAGGAGATGCCATTCTTTGCAGGGACGACAGAAAAGATCTGCAGATATTACACAAGACGCCTGCCTTTGAAGTCAAGCGAAAAAACGAACTGTAGAAAAACGAATTGTAGGAAAATATAAATACTGCAGTAGATGGGTATATTTTTAAAAGTTGACAAGATTTAATGTAAAGATAATACACTGTGCTATCCGAACGTCAAGGGTATTTCATCACTATACCAAGTTTAGGTTCGATCTCTACTGAAGCGGAAAGACCGTGATGATTTTGATGTGGGGATTATCTGAGCATGGCCCTGTAGAAAGTGTTCAACATCATCTTGGAAGAAAAAGAGAGAAAAATGAGAGTGCCAAACAGAGCACACCTGTGTGCCACACACCTGTGTGCTCCACACCTGCGTGCTGGTCTATTCATGCTCCGCAGCTGATGTCATGGACATGGAACTCCCCCCCCCTCTGCTGTTGACCGTTTTTGGGACAAGGTCCACAAACCGTTTTATATGCCTTCAACGTGTGAAGGTTGGTTGCAGTTAAGAAAATGAAAGTGGCCCTAAAGGCAATGTTTATGAAATGTAGGAAAAACATCAAGAACAAACCAAACACAATAAAAAAACTAGAAAAACAGCACCGCATATAACAACAAACATCTCATTCAGTTTCAGTATGAATATAACCTGCTAAAATGGGCACTGCTACCACACATTAGTCCAGATATCCATGGTAGTGTATAGACTGCTCTGCCTTGCTTTGCTATTGCGTGTTTATCTAGAAACATTGTTGTGTTCATCTGATTTCACATGTGAGATAAAGGCAAGTCAGTAATGTCGACATTTCACAATCACAATCGGCCTAAATAAGTGAGTGGTCTGTGTTAGTCTTGGGTAGAACATATCAGAGCTCGAATGCACCCAGTTAGCTACGTCGCAGAAAAATAAAACTTGCGGCTGCAAAAAGACAGATCAGCACTGCGTCGTACGCTGTACTCCATGGCTGAAGCTACAGTTTAACACAAGGGCACTTTGCCATTGACGCACCTCTATACTTGTAGAGTTATTGCCACCGAGACACGGGTGCGTCATTCTCATGGATAATTAAGTGTAGGCGGCGTTGGAGTATACCCTCCCCCCCTTTATCTCCACCCATAATGGTATGGCCCATCAACTGGGGCCTGGAACCCAGTTGTCATAGCAACAGCACAAAAGCAAACAATGGAAGGGGGAATGAAAGGAGTGTGATAAGATGAAAGGTGTCTACCTAAGGAGGAGGCTGATTGGCTAAAGCCCGGAGTTAAAACTGTTACTGCACACCTCAGTAAACACGCAGAAAGGACATATTTTGCGGAGCATCTTTGCTGCTGAAAAACAAGACCGTAGAGAGAGGGTCTCGAATCGAATGCTAAACAGGACTGTAACGCGAACAAAGGAATTTCTCCAAGAAACAACATATTGATACTAGGTTTGACTGAATCCCAGAGCAATTAACAAACACTACTGATTTACTTTCACCTATATACAAAACTCCAAATTATAATCATTATGCATCTTGTGTGCTTTTTTCCCCCCTTCTTTGGATTAGGCTTTGTGTGATGCTGAATTGGTCTTCCCTCCTACTTTATATTCTGTAATTAACATATGCAAATAGTCGCCTTGGAGACGTGATTAGTTGCATTTGCACAGATGTGACATTGAATGTGCACCGCATGAGTGAGTCCATCATATTCGGAAACAAATTTGCCCTCTCCAATTCACTCCTCCTACATGTCAATCAACGTAGCATGGCCAATTTATATTAATATGAGGTGTAAATTCATATTAAAATTTACAAAGAGTGATCCATTGTGTGTTAGGCTCACAAATCACAGTTTTCAAACCGAAAATTGGCAGAATTTACTTTGCATTTAAATAGAGTGTGAAAAATACTGAGGATTCTGAGATGAAAATGATGGTCTTTTTAATCTCTCTCTGAAATCGGTTCACAACAAGTTTTCATTAACATGCAATTGCTATTATCATCCTGAAGGATGTTTGGAAGAAAGAAATGCAGGTTGCGAGGCAGATGTTTACACCACCGCAGCCACGTTTAATCGTGTAGCTTATGGAAATGCTCTAAATAATAAGGCAATAAGGAGTTCTTCTCTTCACATCTTTCACATCCAGCACTTCCATCGTTCAACCGCAATCTAATTTGCTTCAAACTCTAATTACCATTAAAAGAGCATATGTGAAAACTGCCTTTTGCCCCAAGGTCACTCAAACATCTTTCAACTCGATTCTCCAACCCCCCACCCCTCCAACAACCCTTCCCTGTCCCAAATAGGAAAAAAAAATCAACTTTAACTGACTATAAGCTCAGTCAATCCCTTTAAGAACTACACAGATAGACCTGCCAAAAACGAGAGGAAAGGCACGGCTTAAGGGTCTCGCCATCCACAGCCATTAGCGCTGCCTAGTCGCTCCTGACGAGCCCTGGCCATCCTGTAAGCTCTCCCGGTCAGAGGCGGAGATCAAACGAAAGCCCCCCGGGGGGCGGAGGAACCGGCGGGCTTAGAACTGCCCATTCATCACGCCCCGCGACGGACAGACGAAATCAGACTAAAGAGGTGCGTTTTATTTATCCCGCGTGCTGATCGACAGGCTGCAGTTAAGAACACACTTAAAAGCTTCGCGCGCGGGACATGAAAGAACGACACGGGTCCGACTCTCGGCTGGAGTGTGAGAGGGAAACATGGTAATCCTGATTTAATGGACTCACGATTTGGCCACACACCTGCAGAGCGCAGCGGGGCCATCTTCATGCATAAGGCAAACCTTTCAAACGGTGTCGTTCGTTTGGAGGAAAAAAAAAACTGTAATGTTTCGATAGTTTCCAAACAAGTAACAAAACCCATTCTGCTCATCAGGATGGGAGAGATTTATGGTCCTCGTGCAATTTCATGGCATCGGGCCTGCCTGAGTATGGTCATGACACCCCAGAATATGTTATGGTTTTGACATATTTCAAATGTATGCAGCACAATTTACCTTCCGCAGAGGTTCTGTCATGGGTATGTAATGTGGAAATGTGCTTTCATAATTGGGAACACAGAGAGTCTCCGTTTATTCAGTTCTCGACTAGTGATCAATCTGAAAGTCAATGCTGTAAAAACACACCCTCTAAAAGCGGACTTCGATTCATCGGTGGAATCAAGCACCTTCTGGAAGCTTCTCTTCTGACCTTCACAGAGTGGAGCACATCGTGCTGTCCTTCCACTTGAGCAGAGAAGCTGAGAGACAGGCAGAAATGAGGAAAAAAGGTGTCTGAAATTGAGTTGTACAAACTGTCAGTGATATCAGGCTGTGCAGGGGTCGCCATGTGATAGTGGCATTACTGGATCGCTCTGGGTGTTGCATAGGGTTACCTACGCTTTCTACGACGACATCTCTCTCCCTCACTCTCCAGTTTGTTTCTGTCACGCAGGTTTGGGTGATTGATACAACCTGCCACTCGATAGCATGTTGCTAATTTTAGACCACTCTCTCTCTCTCTCTCTCTCTCTCTCTCTCTCTCTCTCACACACACACACATACACACACACACATACACACACACACACACACACACAAAGGAACAGGAGCCACAGATGAATTGGATGCCTGCCCTAGAATCCATCTCTTAACACCAGTCAATAAATTCTGTCATCTGTCAGATGTGAGAATGCCATGTCATGTATTCCATAGGGGTGTTAATGTAAACAGACCATCAGCTGGGGTAAACAAGAGAGGAGTGAAGCGCTAATTTAAAACATTTTTGCTATATAAAAATATCCTTTCTTGTGGGCAGATAACAGAAAATAAACCAGAAATAGGACAAGCCGGGCATATTTCAAAAGAAGACACAGTATGCGGGCCAGAAACACAGTATATGAAAACCTCAGGATGTTAAATATGTAGGTCAGAATCCACTTTGGCTCATCTAGTCTTTCACCTTCTTTTGCCACTGCTGTCAGAAGTGATTAATTTCCTAATGTCCTCATGCAAATGCACCCAAATACGGTTGGTGTGTGCTGCACAACTGCTCTAGCTTGTGTCAGAGGAGACTATTTAGTCACCTCATGCATATGTAAAACCTAATTCATTTAGCAGCCAGGCTGCAGTTAATCTTTGGACCGCATTTGAAATAAATATGCAAGAGGGGTTTTTTTTTCATGTTGGGGGGGGTGGGGGGGGTGGGGGGGGGGAACTAGAGTGGCGACATGGGTTGGACTGAATCGACCACCTGCCTCTAATGAGGAGAGAAATGAACAGTACGTGAGTGTATCAGCAGACCGAGAGGCGAAAGGTTTGACTCACCGTGTTTGTGTGCGCGTGCGTGATGAGAGGGATCAACACGGAGGATGCTCGTCTAAGCGCAGAGTAGGTACAAAAAATATATTGAAACAAGGACAGCACAAAAATATCCAGGTTGATCACCAAGCCCCTGAACTAGAAAGCTATAAAAAAAAAATCACTGTAGTGCATCATAACACTTCAGACAGAGATCTGGATGGTATTTTATGCCTGTGCAAGTTATGATCTAATCATGTCATCATCGATCTTGTTTCTTGTGCCAATTATCCTGGCTCAATCATTCGTGTTTCACAAAAGAAAAAGATTGTGGTCAATAACAAGAATAAATAAGTCATTCTATTGTTATGTTATCCTAAGTGATAATCTGAGCATATTTAAGCATATGTTAATTACTGTATGCTAAAATAAACGTACTCTCTTTGTGAACCCTAAGGATACAGGTGGGGTTTGTTGATGCCATCAGCAAGTTTGCATCTACTTCAGCATTCTGACCTCTTTGCTGGAGGCAGATTGCTACTCTGCAGAAATCCTTAAATTAGACCAGAGAGATGTCTTCTGTCAGGTCTGCTTTGCTAGCACTGGGAGTTTAAAAAACAAACAAACAGACGAAAAACCCCCAACCGCAGTGTGAAATCGAGTCCCATCCCGAGCACTGTCCCTGTTCCCCACATACTGTAATACAACATGGCATATGGATCACTCCCTCACCACCGCTAGCGAACGCAGCAAGAGGGCCATAAGTAAACTACAGGCGCACGCCGCACGCTGAGGAAACGACTCTCCATCAGCGATCCCTCCCTGCCTCATCGGCCCTCTGTCTCTTCGCATTAAGCCCCGTTGGGTCACTGGAAATGGCCAATCGCTTTCAGCATTGCTCTGTACACGAATTCCACCGCGGCGCATAATTACCAGGCCAAACCGCATTTCCCTGCCGCATTGGGAGGAAGGAAAGGGGACTGATATGTTGGTTTCGGTGCATGTACGGTTCGTGCCGGGGATGAGTCAGCTAAATACGGGCTTTATTGCAGCAAAATGTAATTGCATCAGGCCTATGCCTCATTACAAGCTTTATTCCATAGCTATGATGATCATCGGCATTACAATACAAATGGAGCTGGATATTATGTGGTATTTTAGATTATTATATTATTTGCATACTATTGGAGTTGGATTTTATGTGGTATTATAGATTATTATACTATTTGCTCAATATTTCTATGGAAATATCTCTTTGACAGACTGGGTTAACGTAGCAGTTAGCAGCATATCAGCTTATACAGGATGTTTTGGTCTAAGGACCCCAGAATGCTATAACAGAAAACACTGCCATGCAAGCACAGGGACAACAGTCAAAGCTTCTCAACTCAGCATATTTATACTGAAATGATATAGTAAATGAGACACTGTATGGATATTAAAGAGAATACAGCTTCTGAGCTTGGTAGGGCCTGGTGTAGGGGTTGAGTGTTCTGTATGAGTGCACGGTGTAGGGGGTTGAGTGTTCTGAATGAGTGTGTGCTATAGGGGTTGAGTGTTCTGTATGAGTGCACGGTGTAGGGGTTGAGTGTTCTGAATGAGTGTGTGCTATAGGGGTTGAGTGTTCTGTATGAGTGCACGGTGTAGGGGTTGAGTGTTCTGAATGAGTGTGTGCTATAGGGGTTGAGTGTTCTGTATGAGTGTGTGGTGTAGGGGTTGAGTGTTCTTACTGAGAGTGAACTGCATAATAGGGTTCTGACTGAATGCGTTTGGTATATGTGGTTAGGAAGTTGGGTGATAGGAGCAGGAAAGTCAAGATTAGTCAATAATACATGAGGTATGTAGGCAAGTGGATGAACTTTGTCCTTTATCTGTGAACTACAATGACTCAGGATTTTAAAAGGGTATGTGTAATAATATAATGAGGTAAATAAATGAAGCTCCCAATAATAAGGTTTGCAATTAATGTTGGACAGTTGGACCAACTGTATTTACACAAACATAATAGAAGAACAGGTAGTGTTTGGAATGAATTTACATTAATACAATGATTCATTAAAACATTTCTGAACTTACCTTAAATCACTCTCATTTATCTACTTGTGACCTTGTCAGCCACTATGTGCATTTAACTATAAGTGCTGTATTTCCCCAAAGCTATCATGACTGT
Source organism: Brachyhypopomus gauderio (assembly GCF_052324685.1). Classification (NCBI taxonomy): domain Eukaryota; kingdom Metazoa; phylum Chordata; class Actinopteri; order Gymnotiformes; family Hypopomidae; genus Brachyhypopomus; species Brachyhypopomus gauderio. Next base: position 9,686,106 of record NC_135221.1, on the reverse strand, counting down.
TAATTACTGGAAATAACTGGTTTTAAATGACCCCTTAAATATGAGGAAGCTCTAGTTCTCATCTCAGCCACCAAACTCTGCTGACCTCTACATAGTCCATTCTAATCTCCATCATTAAGACTTTATGACAGCAGTGATCGAAATTCCCTTAACAAGTCTGTCACCACAGCAATTTTGAGTGGGCTTTAGTGAGTAGATAGGATGTGAAGGAGTTCTTTACCCCCGAACAGCCACACACACACACACACACACACACACACACACACACACACACACACACACACACACACACACACACACACACACACACACACACACACACACACAGAGATTTTGAGGTTGACAGCTCTGGGTAGAGGGTGGACAGGTGGCTCCAATCTCCCGATGGGGTCTGGAATCGGAAATAGCTTTGAAAGCGCCCTGGTCTAAAATAATTCAGCTGTAGTTACCCATGAAAATATGCAGACCCAAAAGTTCCCAATTAGTCACATCAACCTGGGATCCAGTTCTGGTGCCTAAAACCACCTCCACACCGAATATCACACCCAAAGCACTGAGGGTCAAACCTGTCCACAGTCAGAAGTGAGAGGGTGGCGGACCTTGTGTGGAGACGCCACTGCACAAGGACGTATGAGAGGAGTCAAACGCTCCCGCTCACTTAGCCATCTGTGTCTAAGCGCGGGACTGCCAGGCCTGGAGAGAGCCGTCCCGTTGGGGGGGGGGGGGGGGGGGGTTAGGACGATTGGTGATGGGCATCCCAGAGCCTGACGGATGGCCGGGGAGGGGGGTGGGGGGCAGGCACTTAAGACACAGGACAGAGCACTGCATTTCCTGTATTCCTGCACTGCATTTCCTGTATTCCTGCACTGCATTTCCTGTATCGTTGCACTGCATTTCCTGAATTGTTGCACTGCATTTCCTGAATTCCGGCATTTCAACTGAATCATGAAACAGTTAAAGCAAGTCATGTCATTTCACAACATCCAGTTCTCAGGGTTGCCAACTCTCACGCATTGAGCATGAGACACACGCATTTGATCGTTTTCACACCCTCTCACGCCACACTTCCGATATCTCACGCCAAAAAAAAAAATCTAGCTTATTTACCCTCTGATCCATATCTATGATTCAATGAGTTACTAGTTCGCTCTGGCACCAATCACCAGCGATCGATAGTGTCCATTTTACATTCGCCCCCACGTCGACAACTTACGTTAGCCACCCCCCCCAACAATTTACACTCACCACCTCCTCCAGGTTCAAATCTCACTCCAAGCGATCTTCAAAAGTTGGCAACCCTGCAGACAGGGCTAAGCAAAAACGAAGCAAAACAAACCAATGCTAAATAAATGAATCTTTGAGGCTGCAGGACTCACAATGCTTCCTTGCCTGCCCCCCAGGTGCCCCCCCTTTAGGGCAGCTCTGTGATCCAGCCAGGAGCGCCTTGCGTCTCTCTCCATGTCAGTGTGCAGGAAGGCGCATGGGCCCTGACAGGCACCGGAGAGCCAGTGGGCACTTTCATCTGGAGAAGGTCCTCATTAGAGAGTGGGCAGCAGCACCTAGCCTGTACGCTGCCCACCTCTGTGACCTTACACACACACACACACACACACACACACAGTCAATAAGACTACACATACCCTGCCCAAACACACAAGCCCCTCCGCTGCAACGAGCAGATTGCCAGAAGTGATGGAATCTCATGTTCTCACACAGAAACCACACGAGCACACACACACACACACACACACACACACACGCAGCGCTGCGAACTACGTCCGAATCAGCGTCTCAAAGTGGACGGCGCACTAATGACGCGAGGACGTGAACAGGTGAGCAGACGCACTCGCACGGCCAGATAACAAGAGTGATTAGAGGGGCCTTCTGTCACACGTAGTGCACGCAGTCATGTGGACTAATGAGCACTTTGATTCATACATACAGAGCACTGGTGCTGGTGAGCTCTAATGCTGACCAAAGCACAGACTTGCAGGTAATCGCTGTTTAATGACTCCGGCGTAATACTGCTGAACATAAACGCCGGGACTGCATTAGCAAAAGCGCATTAGAAATGAATACGACCTCCAAGTGTCAAAGAACACCAAAGTAATAAAATGCCCCAGTCCTTGTAAAACTGTTGTAGGAGTCTTAGCTATTGCCCTTGGACACAGAACTGCTACATACAGTATGAAAAATAATATGCTTCCTTTTTTTAATGTCCTTTAATATAGTAGAGTTGCATGCTACTTTGACTACATCCTCTCTACGGGGAGGGGGGGACGGGGGTGTCCTTGTCGTCCCCTAAGAAGCTGCAAGGCTGGGACAGGAGCTGTGAGATGAAAGAGTCAGAGAAAGGTTAGCTCCCATTGCCTGCCTGAGCCAAGCCAACAAAAGCCCCATTGTTTGAGAGTGTCAGGTGCATTGTGGCCGGCCTGCCAGGCTGAACCAAACACAACCAGTGTATTAACAGACGGAACCGGCAGAGCCTTCGGGACAAGCCCGAGCAACACACCGTCAGCGGACCGATCGTCCACACACAAGTGCATCCCAAATGGGGATGCTGGTGGTGGTGGGTGGAGAGGGGGGTGGTGGTGGTGGGTGGAGAGGGGGGTGGTGGTGAGTGGAGAGGGGGGTGGTGGTGGTGGGTGGAGAGGGGGGGGGGGGTGGTGGGTGGAGAGGGGGGTGGTGGTGAGTGGAGAGGGGGGTGGTGGTGAGTGGAGAGGGGGGTGGTGGTGGTGGGTGGAGAGGGGGGGGGGGTGGTGGGTGGAGAGGGGGGTGGTGGTGAGTGGAGAGGGGGGTGGTGGTGGGTGGAGAGGGGGGTGGTGGTGGTGGGTGGAGAGGGGGGTGGTGGTGAGTGGAGAGGGGGGTGGTGGTGAGTGGAGAGGGGGGTGGTGGTGGTGGGTGGAGAGGGGGGTGGTGGTGAGTGGAGAGGGGGGTGGTGGTGGTGGGTGGAGAGGGGGGTGGTGGTGAGTGGAGAGGGGGGTGGTGGTGGTGGGTGGAGAGGGGGGTGGTGGTGGGTGGAGAGGGGGGGGTGGTGGTTAAACTATGCTACAGATGTTTGGGCAGGACAATCATCACGATAAACAGCCTGCTCGTCCGTCCATGTCCCGATTCTCCTCGGCAGAGCAAACATCTAAGCAGACGTACATTTCTCCTGTCTGCTGCAATAAAGAAGCTTCTCATTTGTACCTGGAGACGCAACTTCTCATGTTCACACAGTTCCAAATAGGTCACCCTGTGGGGCCCACATATAAGGTCCGGTTCCGACAGACACAACTGGGACAATTAGCGCTATTTTAAGGAAAAGTACAAAAAAAGATCACAGACCAGCAAAGCAGGATTACGATGAATTTCCTCTCGTACACAGCTAAGCTTCTTATGCTCTGGTGTTCTCTGTGCTTTGAAGCGGACTTTGTTCGAAAGTGATGGAGATGAGGAGGATGAAGAGGTTTTCGTGGGTTGGTAATTAATGCGGGCTGCGTCTCTGCAGTCTGGGGCCACAGTAATCGGTCACATCGCTCCTGTGGCTCTCGGATCTTTATCATTCCTCGCCATATCGGAATATTAATAGTCGTCATTATATGATAATTACTCTCGTGGCGGCATCGCGGGAGGGAATAATGTTTTAATCAACTTATTAAATGTAATGCATTGCGGCCAAGATCTAAGCACGGCAACAAGTAACACTGCAAAGCAACGCGACACGGTGCAGTGCTATTCTTTCTCTGCTCCATGCTGGTCTAAGGGTGGTTTAGTAGTTGCTTCAAAATCAGTTAAATTATTCAAGAGGAGATGGGCACTTCCAAACACAACAGCTCCGGAAGACACGCACGCGCGCGCGCGCTCGTTAAAATTCGCGGCGGAAAACAGCAGCACAGACGACAGGCCGTTACTTTTTCATTGTTTCATGAATTAACACGGCAGCTGTGCTTGGTCAATCGTTAAGGTGGCAGGAAGATGTGATCGGGAGGATGTGTGGAGAGCTATTACACCGCTCTGTGCTCTCAGCCTCACAATTATCTGCGGCCAATGTGTGTGTTATTAACTTATTCACTTTACCGGGTTCATTTATTTCATCCATGAGCAGATATGGTAATTCGACCTGAGCATCAGATATACGCGAGCATGCCTATTACACGAATGTTTCAGCAGAGCTCATATGCAATTATAACAAGCACGTTCTCCTCTTCTGCGGAATAATAAAGGAAGGCCAGTGGACTTTCATTCCCAATCGTTTATCTGTTTTCTATATTCTATTCAGCGCAATCTCATAAACGCACGACTCGGTATAGAGAGGCTTACATCATTCCCATTCAAAGTGCTCTCCGTTTCTGCCGTCAGTCATCAAGCCACAGAGAGGAGGAAGGAGACGAACACGCACACGCACTTTTGTTGTGGGCACAAATAGGTTTCCTTTTAGTTTGGGGTAATTCGTTATTTGCTTGCTTTGCCTTGTAGCAAATCAGGCATCATGCTTTTTAAGGACGAAAACCCATTACCCGTGTTTGCGTTTATGTGTCCGTTACTGGTCACTCGATCATAGTATTAAAAATAACATGGAAAAAAAGGAAAAAATATTACTACTTAAAATATGCAACCCAATCAGTTATGTCTAATAACATTTGTTTTAGTAAATACTAGTGATCCCAGGCTTTAACTGAGATCAATGTAAATATATTGCGTTTCCTTACGTAGACTAAAGGTCTACGTCAGGTATCACCAAATGGCGGACCGCGGTCCGGATCCGGACCCGAACGCCGTCCTGTCCGGACCCAATCACATTCCTGATTAACTGGATACGGACCCAAATGCCAAAAAAATTTTAACGGGAGACTATATTTTAAACCGGAGAATTTATTTTCAGACGAGTGTTACGTTCACCACCCATTTGAGTGTTACGTTCGCTCCCCCCCCCCGCTCAACAACTTTCGTTCGCCACCGCGGACCCGGACCTAAGGTCTGAGCTATCTGCCAAAAATGGACCGCGGAAAGATTTAATTGATTACCCCTGGTCTACGTAAACCTACGGAACACAAAGAGCGGAAACAACACGACATCCCGCCAATTAATCGGCTTATTTGACGTACAGAACTTTGAACTTTATATGCTCCCCTTAGTCCCAGCTTTTCGGTGTAATTTTGGGATCACATCCATGGGTTCAGAACCCTGCCAGAGACCAAGCACAGGCATACCGTCTGTTCTGTATGCAAAGTCTGAATTACCATTTTGCAATGCAATATGGTGCCAAGAACTTATAGCAATTTTTCATATTTAATCCGTTTAGTGGGGTGATTAAATTAGTGCATATGTTCAGACTTGCTTTGCCAGTCTATTTAATCTAATAGTTATTAAATGCGTCCACAGGGCTAGACACTGGGCTTCAGAAAGAGAGAAAAGACCAGCATAGTCACACCACACAGCTGATGGTAAGAACTTGATATATTTCTATCCATATCAAACAAATAATTATCTTCATGTTGATGATCAATAATATGCCAAGAAAAGGGGGGGGGGGGGGGGGGGGTTGGAGTTCGTTTATAATGCTAAATAAATGAACACAGCGGTCGCAGGGCCTGAGGGAACTTGCCCTTGCCTAAGCATATAATGAAGATCTAACAGAATGCTGCTTTCACTGGAGTTCACGTCAAACTAAGTCAGAGGAGCAGGCCTCTCAGTGGCCTAATCTCTGGAAACCCTCATATGTGATGGGTGCCCTTTTGTTTTTGGGTTTATTGCACCCATCAGCACAAAGGTGTCACAGGCATGGCTCCACGAGCCATCGTTTATCTGTGTTTAATACAGGTTGTGAAATCAGTAATAAAGCTGTGAGCATACCACAACTTGCAAAGCAGATTTTTTATAGAGTTTATAAATCATCTTCAATATAGGCACCATGATCAGGTCTAAACCCACATATGGGGAGTTATGTCCATCTAATGCTTGCATTACACTAACAGTGATGAGCATAACAATATATCTCATTAAAAGTAAACGTTCGCCTTGGTCAGCAACCTCTCACATAATCGGCGCTGTCAATTCAAACCACTAAATCAATTTGCAGCACTAGCCACCACAGCTCTGCTATAGATCATTCAGTATCTAATGCAATTCTGCTATCCAGTAGGCAAGAGCTTTCACCAGACAGTGAAGGAATTAGCTCAGTTTAATGGATGGGTATTAATCCCTCGAAGTCACAACAAAATTAAGCAATAATGTGGTCATTAATATTTCAGGCACAGTAGTTCAGATTCAAGAACAGAAAGATCCTATATAGCACCACCACGAGCTCCTCTGTCATTACTAATTCTAGGCACAAGAGAGAGAGAGAGAGAGGGAGGGAGAGAGAGAGAGGGAGGGAGAGAGAGAGCTCTGTGGTTTTAAAAAACAAAACAGTTCTCGCAAACAGCCAATCAAAAGATACAAACATCATGATAAAAGCTCTAATTAATCAATATGATTCTTTTATATGTGCAAACCATTATTGGGTGCAACACAGCAATGAAAGTGAATCAACCCTGCTGCATATGCAGATAGATTACCAATAATGCCAATCAAGACTGGGAAGATTGCTCATTCGTGGAACATTGATATTTGCTATCCAAGTCCTGAAATTCCCATGATTCCCACTGAGTACTCTGCAGGTAATCCAACCAGGCATTTGTGTAATTACGTTTTTCATACACGTAACTAGGTTATTCTCCAAATGAACCAACAAGGCCACATTTAACCATTATTTGCATTTTCATTAGCACTCACTAACAAAAAATAAGACAGGACTTCCAACAACAACGAAGATGAAACCTTTGGGATGACAGCTGCAACAAGAGAGACACTGCTCTGGTACAGTTGACATGTCCACCTGTAATGCAGTTATGCTGTCGCACTCAAGAAAAGGTACTGAAACATTACACTTGTGCATGCATGCAGAGGAAGAACTGAAGTCTTGATTCATTTATGCTACTAACCAAATTTCTACCTGCAAGGGCAAAAGTTCAGTTGGGGTAGTGTTCCAGAGTGAAGAGAAACCACTGAACCAAGTGCAAACATACATGAAGCACGTCTTCTTTATTGCTTTCCACTTGGGTAAACAACTAGGTATGGCGTCCTATTGAATCCCCCTTTAAAGAGATTTAATCCTCAGAGCTGGCTGAGCCTCAACTCCTCTACTTTTAATTAGAAATACAGTGGCCAGCGTGGCTACGAGTCTCCTGGAGCCTCGTGTTGACATTCCAACAGGAGGAAAGCGTAGCGTGGTGCAGCGGAGCCCTGTGTACCTCCGTGTGGCTGAGGGTCGTGACCACCGCCATCGACAGGAGCATTACTCCGAACCAGTGGACAAACACACTGGGAGAAGGCCATCACGGCACAGATTTTCAGTTTGTGGCAGAGGTTAATTCGCCCTGCTAATAATCTCTATTACCCTCCTGAACTGGCTGTAGTGTCAGAAGTCGATTCATTAATTCCGTTTGCTGCAGAGCTCATTGTTTCAGTGTCATGTACAAAGAGTTTTGCACACTTATGTTCCTATAGAACTGTTATTAGACTTCTGCTATTATGTAAACCTGCCTTCCACAACACCCAGTGACGTCATCCCTATTGAATTCTACTGAGCTTACACAGATCCCCAGTGGCGCAACAGCGGTACTGCAGAAATCCTATTTTACTTCTATCGCATTTACTGTAAGCAAGCAAAACTGCCAAAATGAATGTATTAAACGTGAAAAAAAAAAAAGAGAGAGAGAGAGAGAGAGAGAGAGAGAGAGAGAGAGAGAGAGAATCTCTTCCGTGTTTGCTGAATATAGTAATCAGCTGGCCAGCACCTGTGCCCTCGCGCCCCCTCACGACTTTCTTCTCTTGGTGCCTTGAACAAAGCACAAAAATGCAAATAAGCCTTTTGTTTAACGAGAGATGACTTAATCTGGCGAGACACTCATTACAAGTTTTTTCTGTGGCACCAGGATTTGGGCCAGGGACTCTTTGGAGAGCGCTGGATCCAGGGCAGCTCAGTTTGCTTGCAGTGAGCCAGGAGCTTGTAGAACAATGGCCCTCTACCACTGCAGCCTTTCACTGCGAGCCAAGACCACAGCGGGAACACCATAAAAGAACTGCAGGATCTGAGCAAATCTAGTGACATCTGAGCTTAAGCCATTTAACTCTAAAAGATAAACAATCTCAGACCTCAACTAATTGCCGAGCTGCAAAGAACGGACCGGAGTTTGTGGGCAACCACAAAGCTTCGACTGGTTCTAATCACCCCAATAAGTGTTTTCTTTAAATAAAATGGACCGAGAGACAGGTACCGGAAATATTCTCATTGTTTTGGGTTGTTTGGGCAGGAACTATGGTTCTTAACTAACTATGCAAATAAAAAATATTTTGGAAAGGGTTTAATGATTTGTTGCGTGAACTATGATCCCTGAACCACCAGTCAAGAGACTGAACACGTCCATTAGCAGCGCAGGTGCGCGAGGACCACGCGTTAGAAGAACAAAGAGGCGCGCGCTCTCACTAACAAGCAGTCAACTGCTATAACGCCCCATTTAGCTGTTTACAAGCCTGTCAAAAAAAATCGTGAAGGCAAACAATTCCATACTTACTTTGCTTTTGTTCGAGCGTAAATGATAGCGAAACACAAAACTAATTTGAGAGCGTGAGGAAGAAATGCGACAAAAATATAATTTATCTGCAAAGACAGTTTGGACGGTACAGCACGTACGTGGACTGTATAAAAGATGCAAATCAGTTTACTAGCCCCTTTATTGTTCAAAGATGTCCGAAATGCATGTTATGGATGCAATCGCGAAGTCAAAATTCTGCTAAATTCTTGTCGCTCACCCTATTCGCGTATGGGCAGCGCATTGGGGTGAAATCTGGCTGTACAAAACATGTTGTGGACCTGCTCAGAAACTTGGTTTGAAAAGAGCACCGCCCTCTTTCTGCTTCCTTCCAGAGCCTTATAACCAGACGCCTGTTGTGCAGTCGTAGATACCCAAGACAAGCACTGGACCCGACGCTAGTTGATCCAGCTAGATACCCAACACTAAACGATTTCAGCGGAATATATCTAGTTTATTCTGCGCAGAGAGGCAACATTACGCTGTTTAGGGACAATGGATTTTTTAAACCACAACTACTTGAGCGCGCGCACCCCGTACGACTACACCTTTAATTTTTGGAACGACTATCTAGGACTGTCGACACTGGTCACGAAGAACAGCAAGCATAACGTCCCGCAAAGTCCGAACTCCATCACGGAGTCTTTGAAAGCCACCCTGGGTTTGGACGACTCCCCTCCGTGCTCGTGCGTAATCTCGGCCGGCGGTGACGGCGGACACCTGGACTGCTGTTGCGCCGTCAGCCCCCCGCCCGCGTCTATACTCCACCTGAAAGAGCGATTCTCCATCCTCAGCCCGTTCCAGAATCAAGGCACGGGGCTCGCAGCGCAGGACCGCGAGATGGGCTTCGGGGGAAGCTTCACGGGCTTCGACCTGTTCGGCATGGAGAGGAAGATCAGAAAGCCCGCGGCGCGGAATAAGCAGGAGCCCAAGATCTGTGTCTTCTGTCGGAATAATGGAGCTCCTGAGGAGGTCTACGGCTCCCACGTACTGAAGACTCCGGACGGGAGGGTCGTGTGTCCCATCCTGAGGGCATACACTTGTCCCTTATGCAGCGCTAATGGGGATAATGCGCACACTATAAAGTACTGTCCACTCTCCAAAGATCAGCCTGCACAGCGACCGTTAAAGGGAGGGAGGGCGGTGGGTGGTAAGCGAGTAAAAATATTCTAAAAGACAAGTCTTCATGCGCCGAGTAAATAACCTAAATTTATTGCACTGAACATTTTTCAGATGACTGTTCCGATTGCGGCTTTCCGAGTCTTAACTACTAGGCAACAGGATTTATTAAACAAATAAGATATCAATGTTTTCTGTTTAAAAATAAATCTTTTATATTTTTATAGATGCTTTATTTCCATAGTTTATTGTATACTTTATTCATAAAAAAAGATATTTTTCCTTTTCCACATGTTAGTTTTAGATGTTTATTAGTTGAAAATCACAGTTCATATTCAATCACAATTTATGAATAAAAGATGTTATTTTTGTTTAAACGGGCAAACATGAATGTTGGCATAAACATCAGAGGAGCTGCTCTTCCGTCAAACTCAAGTATTTTCTTTACTGTAAGCTAAGCTTACACCTTGTGTTGTCGTTTAGACCAAAGTTACGTTTGCCATTAAGCGATCTTAAGAATGTTCCTTTCCTATGCCATTCGATAGTCTCCTAAAGTTCTCTCTGCGAGCTGAAGTGCGCTTGGCCCGTTCCGTTCTTCCCATGGTCCACCACACGGTTTCTGTCCCACCCAGGCTGACATTTAATATGTCTAAGAAGGAAAAAAACAGAACGCAGAAACACAATGGCTTCTCTGTTGCTCATACATCGTTTTAGCATAACCTCATAATCAATAGATGCCCAGTCAAATTAACCTAATTTGAGCCCTACTGACAGAGACGATTTTTTTTGGCCAGACGTTTTTCGAGATATCTTTATTAGGGGAATACAAGGTGCCCTTCTAATGTTTACACCCCTAGCGAGGGGAACACACACTGGAGAACACGTCTTGTGGGTTACCTTTCCGACGCTAAATCTGCCCTAATGTGTGACGTTCTCTCAAACTGACCTTTTCTTTCCAAAACATAACAGGAAAGCTCTGCAGAAACTGCGAGTGGGTTACAAAATAATGCAGTCTGATAACTCTCGAATGGGTCAGTGGTGAAACAGCACGAATGAATGTTCTTAATAAAAAAAGCTTTTTTTGTAAAACTGCAGTTGCCCCTTTTTGCATTAATGTAAAAAAATATATCCAAAAAGATGCAAGGATGTTGTGAATGTACAGTCACCACTTGCAGGACTGCACATCTCTGACTATTACGTTTACCAAAGGAATTCAATTTTAATGAAGTAAGGAACCTAGATTTGCTGTATTGTAAATTTAAAAAAATGAGTGATGTCTATTCAGTATTTTAACATTTAAAAGTGACTTCAGAGGGTACTACCTCAACAGGATTTTGTACTTTCATGTAAATGTCAACAGCAGTTTATTAATATAGCGCTGCCATTTATAATAAGGGTTTTTAATAGTATTTTTGATCTTTGTATAACATAATTGTATTTTTCTTTCCTTGCATTCTACATATGGAAGTGGAACTCCAATAAGCTCTTAGCATTGTTTGCCAATAGACTATGGCTGTAAATAATGACAATATCATACTTTTTTAAGTTGTTCAATGTTACATTCTTGGCAAGAGAAGGAGAGAATGGAATATGTTGAAGAGCTCGACTCTTATTTGCCACTTTTATCTGAGGTTTGTAATTAAAAGAGGAAAAAAATGAAACGCTGTTGAATTTTGTTATTTATATTTTGTCACAATTCCCTTGTAAACTGCTGTGCAGAGTTAAAAGAAATGAATTCCCTCGATAAATAAACAGCTTATCAAATATTTTACTTCATGCAGTCATGGTGTCCTATATATTCCCTATTTGGTCTGCTGCTTCAGACAGAGCTGGGCCAGGTGTATTTGATTGTGTCGTGAGGGTCTGTCACTCCTCTCTAAACGGCCTGGTTCGGATGGTGGCTGTCTTCAGCGCCCAAACACCACAGACTCCTGCTGCCCAGGCCCGTGGAACACTCTCTCTCGCCCCGTCTCTAAACCCTGCCCCCCCCCCCCCCCCCCCCCCCCCCCCAGACAGGGAGAGAGGGACAGGTCAGCTAACACAGGCCTCGGGCTACCGCCTTGTTTTGAAAAGCAGCAGCAGAGTCTGGCACTTCTGAGTGGTGCTGGGCCTCTTCTGAAATGAGGGTTTTTTTTTGGTGAACTCGAGTGCCTAACTTTACACCACCCAGGAGAGTGATGCCAGCTAGGAGTTCCCACTCAGTTCAGAAGAGAGTGGATAAGAGGTCAGAGGGCAACGTTCCGCCGGTCCGGGCTTGTCTTCCACAGCAGGTCCCTGTCCTACCTTAAGAACTGCTCATCCCTTCACCCTATGTCACATGCAAACACCCCCCCACTCCAACTCCAACTCCAACACACACACACACACACACACACACACACACACACACGCACACGCACACGCACACGCACACACACACGCACACACACACACACACACACAGCTGAGACACTTCATTAAAAATGGATGAATACTAAGTACAACAGGGATTTATATTACAGCAGACAGTAGCATTGAATCCTGGTGGCTTATATTACACACACACACACGTACACACACACACACACACACACACACACACACAGATACACACACAAAGGAACGTCTGGCTAACAGCTTTTATTCCCCAGTCACCACAGCCCATTACCAATACAGCAGAGAGGATTTTCATAATCGAGTTAGTTCCACCATTTATGCTGTGCATTTCACATGATTTTGGTAGTGGCAATGGAGAGAGGAAGACAGAGAAAGAAAGACATATTGCAGCACAACCTGTCATGCATTACAATGACTTTTAGCTATAAAGGCAGCCCATGGGCTGACGTGCACTTCTATAAGCTTACGTTTGAGACTTCAAGACACATTGTCTTATAAATAAATTCATAGAATTTCACTAGCTGTGAGTAAAAAAATATTACATGCCTCTGTATCGTATACCACAGGAGTCCTTGTAGTGATAATCAGGAAGATTTTTAATCCTTTATGAAAAATTATACTAAACCTCTGAAACCTCAAAATTAAAATCATATGTAAACTGTTCTTTGTGCACTTTTAGGTACAATAAGCATTATATAACCACATGATCAAGATTCTAATATAACCTTCCATTAACACCGGTTCTGTGATTCAGACTTTCATTGCAAGACACATAGAACCATTAAGAGCAAAATCACCCAGATTCAGACCTTCCCTGATGGCTGTGTTCAGACCAACCTTAAGATAACAAGGCCAAGCTTTGCTCATAGCACATACCCTCTGAAACCATAGCCAAGCTGGGCACTGTGCCATTTACAAAGCCCAGCTTCACAGACACCCCCAGCTCTTGCATATATAATAATACTGAAATGCTAATAACCTTTATTAATATAGCACCTGAAGATTTCTATGTATAATTCAAACTTCAAAAGCACCAACATATAGCTAGCAGACACGAACCGATCAACTTTAAGTTCCAGAAAGACAGAAAATCACTTGGGACTGAGCATAACAGAAGTTCATAAAACAAGAGTTTTTCTATTGGTTAGATATGGGACATCGAATTTTCTTACATGCAAGTTGATCAGTGTGTGCTGTAAGAAGAGTCTAGGAGCTGCCCTGAGGTCTGTTCTGAGAGATATCTGATGGCAGCGTGCCAGTAAGACTCACTGAATTAGAAAGGCCACTTCACTTTGCTCTAACCCATATGCAGTTTTAAATAGAACTATTCTTCAAACCTCTTCAAACCTCAGTAATGAAGACAAGATGAAGATTGTATATATATATATATAACTGTAGTGTCTTTACGCTGTAACGTCTTATCTGACTCATGGTGTCCGAGGCAATTAGCTGATGGGTAGAAGCAGACATGTTTTAGCAGAGAAGGTGCTAAACTGTGATGCTGTGGTCTGCCAGGACTGGATTATGACACATAATCCCCCCATCCCAGCACCCTGCAGCAAGGTAGAGCAGAGCAGAGGCCATCACCTTCAGGAACCCTCTTACTGGAGATTTGCCTTGCGGACAGTGGAAATAACATAAAATGAGCTTGCAGGATGGAATTGATATGGAGGAATGGATATGGAGGATCTTCTCATTTGAAGAAGTCCTTAACCTGATCCACAAAGAAACCTGCCCATGCAGCATACAGACAATGAGCATAATGATGGCAATATACAATATATGGTTTTGTTTCCCTTTAACATCAGTCCAAATAGCAGCAAATGCAATAGGCGCACACACACAACACACATTTTGCCATGTTACAATATAGATAACGTAGGTATCTTCAATTAACTGGTTTGGTGGTTTTCTGTAGAGACTTGGCCTAAAATTGAAGAACCAAAGTAGCCATTAAATACCCTCAATATATTCTCGAAACAAACTAGCATGCTGACTAGATAAAGACTCTGGTAACCTTTGACCCACTTATCAAAAGGCTTCTGTGAAATCCCAAACTGAACTGCTATTCCAGCTGGTCCACAAGAGCAAAAACACTTTTGAATGAGAACACAGGAACCCCTACACGTCCCCCAACTTGATACCTGGTGTTTTACCTGTAGAAATGGAAACCAATTATTCCTGTGGCTAGGGGCTAATCCGCTGATCGTTTGGCACTGGTCTAATCCATAGGGCGTTTGGCACTGGGTTAATCCACTGATTCCAAGTGTGCATTTTCAAATTTATGATTTTTTTTTTTCTTTACTGAGTCATACTGAGTATAATCCAGTCACGAAAATTGTTCCGCCCTGTTTCACAAGGACACGACTTGGGATGCTACATAAGAAACACCTGTGTAGCAAGCTGCATGGAACCAGGAATGCCAGTGTGATCATTTAGACACAGTAGTTTTAGCACAGAAGTGGGTCTTTTGTGTGCCATGACAAGTGCTTCCTGTGCAGTAATTGCATCCTGCCACTTTTTTTTTTTCCCCCAAAGCTCGACCACGACTTCTGGGATATGTAGATGTATCAGAAGTGTGTGCAAGGAATTCATACAAATGTGTGTAGTGAATGTGCTGAAGGTGCTGAAGAGGTCCATTTAGTGGGACTGCAGCTGACTGCGTTTGTTTACGCTTCATTAACCCGTCAGGGGACACAGCTCACTAAGATCACACCCGCTTTTATTTTGATTCTAATGTTAATGGTGTCAGGTAAATAGATCAGTCTTTTACATCACAAATATAAATATTTATAGTTCTAAATCATTTAATCACGGAATTCATTTTCTTTGAGAATAAGTGCTAACAAGCATCAATCAAGCAGTTTCTCTATTTTGGGGTTATGCCTGTGTCTAAATCTTTCCTCAGTCTAAGGACATAAGAGACATAGACATGGTTCTTTAAGACTGCTTGTGTGTGTTTATCTGCAAATCTGTCTCTTGATATGACTTTGGCTTTGAAACTAATGTTTTTGTTTTCTTTCCGGGCTCACAACAGCCATCTGTAAATGTATAATCAGCTATGATCTTAGGTTACAATGTGACTTTTGTATGTTGAGAGAGATTAGCTGCATGCTCTCCAGGACTGTAACTGAGCTCGGAGGAGATAGTGGCACTACTGGATGAATTCAGTAAGTGTTAAAGTAAGTGGTGTAATAAGTCCTTCATTTTAAAGTCAAAGCAACTGGATCTGCTTCAGATCAGCTGTGATGGAGGTTCCCACTGATCCGATACCATTCAGTGTTTTAAGGAGCAAACTGAATGTTACTTATTGGCATGGCACATTATTTGAGCAATTCCTTTTATTTGTGAATCTAATCAATAAATAAATGTAAATAATCATGTTTACCTGGCTACACTTCTACCAGTCCATTATATCTTGACATGTTCTGTATGTTCTTGCTGGTTCGAGCTCCAGAGGGATGGGGAATGCTCTAGTAGTTGAAGTTTGAGCCCCATGTGCTTGTGGTTTGTAGTCCAGGCAGGGCCGAGCGTTAGTGATGCAGGCTGAAGGAAATGACTGCAGCTTCCTGCAGACGTATGCCCTCAGTGCAGTCCTCCGGTACACAGGCACATTTAAGTACACAAACCTTAGTGAACACTGTGGCCTGAATACACTGCAGCCATTTTGTAGCATGGCCAACAGATGCATTTACCTGAAGGAATATCAGGGTTGTTGTTCAGCAGACCTCAGTTATTCTTGTGTTTTCACTTATGTTTCGGATTTACTTGTTTGCCGAGACAGATTTGTTGAAATTATTTTTTACTTCCGAAAACTCTAAACTAGAGATGTCCCCATTGTAATAGTACATACTCCTAGATTAGAACACTGTCAAACATGTCAAATGTCATGTAAAAAATGTTTTAGTTTTTTTAATACATTTTGAAGGAATTCTACATTCTAATTTAGAATTAAAATTTTAACCTTTTTATCAGTCATATTCACATATATGTGAAAAATCATATAGCACATCCAACAAAAATTTACCCCAAACAACCAAACCTCAGGGTCACAGTGGGTTTTAATCAGATCAGAATTTGGTGATATTCAAATGCAAGATATTTGTATTTGATTGGTGCAGAAAAATTGGTACTGTGTCTTCTCTGATCACAAATGTGTAAATGCATACACATCTCCACTCATACTCAGACTTTGCCTTATCACACAAGCCATCAAATCCAGATACAGAACACAGTTGCCATTGCACAATCAATGCCAAACAGTGCCATAACAAACCGGTAATGCCACAACTAAAGTTAAGATGGAACTCTCCATGAACTAATACAATAAAGACGATGCATGATTTTTTTTTTCAAAATGTGTCATCTCTTTTTTGTAGTTTAGTAAAAAAAAAAAAAAAAAAAAAAAAAGTTAATCTACAACCGATGAACACAGATCACATATGAACACAGGTGACAGCACCATTTACAAATATCAAGTTACAAAAAGGGAAAGCTGTGTTTAGAAAGAAAAGCTGTGTTTAGACCTCCTCAGCATCCTCACTGTCTTGCTACAGTACACAAAAGTAATCCATCATATACCTTGTACTACATATACTGCTGCAGTTCATGATTAGACTAATGTCTGATACAGTTTAAAAACTGTGCTTGCGCATATTCCGAGCACTGATGTTTGACTGCTAGAGTCCCTTTGGAAAGGAATTAGATGGGCCTATTTAATCCTTAGCTTGTTCTGCGGAACAATGCAGTCGATTGTTAAGATGCAGACTGAACCGATGCCTTGAAACTCTCTGATCCTCAATAGCTCCCCTTTGTCACGCAGGCAGAGTCTTATTGGCTAAGACCCTATTGATGAGTTCTGTCTCTCGCCTCTCAAAATAGCCGCCCTCTGCCTTCATTAGACGGTCATCTCAGCTCTGGGAAAGATAGAAAGTCGTGATGAACATAGCTAGCTATCCATTTTACAGATCGGGAATGTCCAGTGACTCCAAACGAATGATGTTATCTGCATTTCTGACGGTACGCGGTACTATGGAGAAAACAGCCACAGGACATTCATGTGGTATGACGGTGCAGATTACAGCACTCAAGCTGTGGTAGGATGCAGCAAACAGGGTCACCTCCCCATTTCCTCTGAAGGTCACAGGATCATAGAGGTCACTGTGAAGAGGCTCAGATACGACTGAGATCCTCTCTCATTGACGTCCTGTGGATAAGGACTCGGCCAACTAGAGCTGCACAAATCTCATCAAAGACTGTTTGTTTTCTTTCCGTTCCTCTGCCACCACCTTCAGGTTCTTAGTGGATCCATTGGCCAAAAACAAGTGAACTGACCCATGGTCCTTGTGACTGGCTACCCAGACGTTTTGACTGACTTGTGGACAGTTTTGACTCTTAGTGTTTCTACTTGGGGAACTGTGTGTTAATTGGGTCGGAGCTGTGATGACTTGAGTTGATGCTATTGACTGCTAGCGCTAAATGAGCACATGGTTCAGCCAGTGTGGATTTATATGAAAGGAGTGGGGCATAGAAAATAGGGGAACGGGGTCTGTAGTTGTGGGAAATGGGTCTGTCTGTACCAGCATGTAAATGAAAAACTGTAAATAATGCATGCATTAACATATGGAAATATATAAAGGGTTATATAGAGATAGATTAGGCTGGTTCTGTCTAAACAGCATACATATGTGTTTTCTGCAGTTTAAATAAATATACATACACACATACATACATACATACACACACACACACATATATATATATATATATATATATACATATATATATATATATATATATATATATATATATATATATATATATATATATATATATATATATATATATATATAAATTATGAATATTTTATAAAAAAAACCACAGAACAGTACGCATCTGTACCTCTGGAAAGTTTGAGTTGAGGCGAGCGAAGATATTTTATAGCAAATGCTCTGCTGCCATCTAGTGTTGAAATGATTTTAGTGACGCGGGTCGTGTTATAAGTAAAGTGACAGCTGTAGCGTTTCATCAACCATGGGCTTTGTTTACACGGGTTTAAAGAAACAGCAGAGCAGAAAGACATGATTGTAATATTTACTGGTTACTGGTATTTGTCATATATTTAAATTGGAAAGCTGCAAATATTTGATTTTCTCAGCTTTAGGATGATTGAAACATTATCACATAGAATTTCCATCACATTATTTTTACCACATGCTAATAATGTGTTTATCATTCCTTTAGGTAGGCAGCCCAATGTTTCTAAATTTCAATAGTGCAGAATCTGCAAAATGAGTAAACCGCCACATGATGGCGGTATTGTAGAAATGGTGACGGATTAAAGTTCACAAAGGCAACTTACCAGAAAATAAAAAATCTAATAAATGAGGATAAAGTGCACACTGTAGTATTATATATTTATAGTTTGAACGCCTTAGGCATCCTAAGAAAACGATGTTCAAAACGTTTTTATGATTACGGTAAATTGCTGCAGAATCAAATATGACTGCACTTCCATTGGGTGTTTCTTTGATTTCCTTTGTAGTTTCTCGTCAACTAATCACACAGCGTCGATTCGGCAAAAGGTGGAGTTCTGTTCATCTGTAAAAATTAGTCAAACCTTGAGTAAAAGTTTTAAATCAAACCTGTGATCTTGAAGAATGGTTGCAGATAATGTCTGTTCAGAAATTTCTTGAGTGTTCTAAGTCAATGCGTAACAAAATCCTGCTTCGACATTCAGGAAAGTTCAGAATATTTGTTTACTGTGGAGTACTGAGTACTGGAGAAATGAAAGAACAGAAGAGACGGGTCCACGTGTTAGATGGGCCTGGCCTTCACTCTCACGGTAGGGCCCAGAGTGATACCTCTGGCCCCGGGTGCAGCCCGAACCAGCTTAGATCTACGGCTCAACTCGACGGGGCAAAAATGCACCTCAAAGGCTTCCTGCTGGGAACGAAGGTTTCGGCATTTTTCCCACATATTTATCCCATCCATGGAAACATGTGACGTGTCAGCTGCGATTCTCCCCACTCCTCTTCCTCTTCCACGCGCAAGAGGACAGGCTGAACCTACCTGCTGTTCTCACCTTGGTCTCCTACGTGCTTGATTAGAGCAAACCGAGTCCAGCCGACTTTTGTCAGAAATTGCTGTAAATAACAATATCCAAAGATATCTAAGATACCAATAAATTTATTTTTCCACCTCAGTACCTAGATTTGAGAAGTTCATGCTTGGTGGATTTTTCATTCTGATGCAATATTTAAAGGACAATAATCTATAATTTAAATATTACTTAAAACTATTTTAACCATACATGAAAGACACATTGAATCTGTATCTAAAAAGTAATGCTCATGTCAGTGAATGTACTGAACTAAAACTTTTTGCTGTGTTGAATACTAATGTACTGTAAAGGTAAAAATATACCCTTTACAGAGAGAGAGAGAGAGAGAGAGAGAGAGAGAGAGAGAGAGAGAGAGACAGATCTTTACATAAAAAATTACTTGGACAGGTTATCAGTCAACTAAGACTAAGTTTGCTAACATAGTTTCAGTGTTTTCTACTTATGGCGTCTGATCCCAGAGCATCAACCAACACTTCATACACTATTGTTACTGCTAAGATAAAATGGGTTTGGCAGATAGAAGGGATATTCATAACCTTGCTTGTATTTATTGGCAATCAAAGCTGTTTGGGAGGTTTGTCATCACTTAGCATGTGGAACTTAGAGAAAAAATAGTTTTTGGAAAGTTTCTGGAAAGTTTTTAGAAAATGAATTAAGTAAACTGCAGGTTTTATGTATTTATGTATTTGCAGTTCACTACCAGCTCATTTTTAAAAATAATAATAAAAAAATATTAATTTTATTATGTGTTGCTAAATCTGCAGTCATGAAGTCATAATTGTCTGCATAAAGTCCTGAGATAGAGGTATGTGTTCCTCATGGCTGTCCTGAGCAGTCCCGCACGAGTGGGACGGCTTTTGTTGAAGAGCCCCGTGAATGCTAACGCAATATGGTCACAGCCTGGCCAACAGTGGGCCGGGTTTGTTTCCAAAGGCTTAATTCAATTTGTCACCTCCTTTCTGGGGGGCTCGAGTGCCCTAATTTGTGTTAATGAGGGTAATAAAGTCATAGGCCCTCGCCATAATGCCAGAGGGAGGGAGAGAGGGAAGGAGGAGGGGTTAGGTGAAGAGACGCTCTCTCTTTCTGTGTACCTATCTATCCCTTCTTTCAGCCATGGCCCTAGCACACCGATCTGCTGTTCTGGCCTCCCCAGTGCCTGGTCCCTATTGTTCCCCTTATTAGATCGCTATTGTTGGGTTAGTGCCGTTGCCATCTGCTGCGCTGTCAAGGGCTCCATGGGTCCAGGCAGGAGGCATTATGAGCAGGCTGGGCCCCACTCCCCTCACTGCTCGCCGGGCTACAAAAGAGCTGATGTGTCCCCTGCTCCCTCCGGCCACCCTCACATAAGGGCCCTTTCACACTTGACGGAATTAGGAGGAGATTGATGGTGCCGTGCGGGGGGAATGCCACAGGAAGTGAGGAGGGGAGACCGAGTGACCGTGCTCGTGTACACCCACCTCAGCTGGGTCAGGAGGGGAGAGACAGCGGGTGCATCTGCGTGTGTGTGTGTGTGTGTGTGTGTGTGTCTGTACATACATGAGCAACAGAGAGAGCACGGGATTAATAAAAGTTGTGCTTAACTGGGTAAACGTACTGCAGGAAGCATTAAGAGCTGTTTTAAATTAAAGTTGAAAACATGTCCACCGAAACAGGTAGTCTGTGCTGAAGCTAGGAACTGTTAATCAGAAATCAGATTTGTCGAATCATATTCATAAACAATTTAATAAAGGTTGTAAAAGTAAAAGAAAAGTGTTGAAAAATTACAAAACAATCAACAAAAAGAACTGAATTCAACCATACCAATTTCATTAATTGTTTAAACCACCCGAAAACATTCAAAAGTCCCTTTACGAGTAATTAATGCAGTTTTCTCCTAAGGGAAAGTAAGCATTCATACACTGGTAATAATCTTAATCGTTGGTGAGGCAGTCTGAGTGTTGTGAGTGATAAAGTGATGGAGAGATCTGACTCTGTAGGTGGCAGTGTGGCCTAGTTCGTATTAGCACAGAGCTTTCTCCACACACCCATCTGCTTATGCAACAACATCTGACTGCTGACAGTGAAGGACACTTCACCAAAAACATCAACAGACTCCACTAACTGATACCGTCCACAGAACACGCAATGCAAACAAAGTTACTCAGGGAGCAAAGGAAACAGAACCTTAATGTGATGTGGCCAAAGGTGTGGTGTTTACACTTTTTAAAATATATATAAAACATTTTGGAAACATTTACTGTGTGAATCTTCAAACCCTTTTGTTGGGGTATTTAGCACTGATTTTGGCTAATGGACTTATCAAGAGTTGTGTTCATGTATTGACACTCATTGACTCCATAGCTGCTGCTCTGTGAGTGTTTAGAGTAGTTTGGTTTTGTTTGGATAACGGAAAAAGCAGAAGCTCCCTTGGTAGTTTATTGGTTCCCGGGGTTTGTTTATTTGCTTTTCTCTTGTTCTTTGTCCCCCTTTCTTTTCTTTTCTGCGGCACATCAAACAGAGCAGCAGAATGGATTAGTGTAACCCCCGAATGACCCTGTCCAATGAGACGACTCGCTTCACAGCTCCCAAGATTCCTCTCTCCACCGCTCCCCTCAGCCCACCGACAATCTGCCACCTTACAACACGGCGTGGGGGGATTTCTATGCACGACTTTATTTGTGTGCGTCAATGTGTGCGAGCGTGTGTGTGTGTGTTTGCACATGTGTGGCTGCATATAGGTGGGTGGGTGTGTGTGTGTCTCTTGCCACAAGAGAACAGAGATAGCACCAGTGCACTAGTCAAGTGCAAAAATCCTAAATTGATAATAACTAGGTGGTGCATAATGAGTTCTCCAGTTTGTGAGTGCAGAGACTCTGGAGACAGTAGGTTATTTATCATGTGGGTTGATGCTTTGTTTTCTCTACCTCAGCCTGCTCAGGCAAAACTGTAATCACTGCAGCATGGCCCAATGTCTCGCACTCGCATTTTCTGTCATAGCCATTCGTCCTCTGTCCCAAAAAGCAAGTTATACGAAATATGATCAGTGTATCTGCTGAAGGAAAACTCACATATATCTGCGATGAAGTTTCTCACCTAAAAAATGTCAAGCTCATCACTGATTGTCTGCGTTAAATGGTGGTTTCGTATTCATTTCCATCGCTTTCTCCCTCCTCTCGGTTTCTTTAGGACTATCATAAAGCACAATTACCGTTTCTCCTGCTGGATCCGGGACGAGGCAGCAGAAATCGGGGCCCAGTGGTTGGCTGTCTCGCTGTAAGCTCTGCGGATGCATTCCTCCATTAATGTGCATTAAGTATGCCACACACTTACATCCATACCAGTCACATTCCTCAGCTTCTCCTTCTGCCCAAACATTTACAGAATGTCAGTGCGGCGGCGTCCAGCAAACAAACGCACATGAAATGTATTATTTTAGCTGCAAACATTTGGGCTGGAATTAGGGATGGCCGATAACTTGCAGGAGGTTACTGGGCCTCTCGCAGGCAGAAAGTCAAACTCGATTAAGAGCGCCGACTGATCTCATCCACAAACTGTTGTGTTCTGGGTGCAGCTGAGCACCCTGCGTGTTAGAAGCTTATTAACTGGGAGGTGGTTCGCTATTACTAATATCAACCAACCACACCAAATGAATTGCACAGAAGAACATACCAGACAGCACAGTACAAGGCTTAGCCGGAGTCAAATATTAAATGGATAATTATAACTATTGTGAAGCCAAATGTTTCATATTACTGGAACACATATGGTACTCAATCATGTCAAGGGCTTTGAATTCAGCCAAAAGCACACAGAGAAAAGAACCCAGGAAGAAAAATCGTTGAGTAGAGACCATGGCGATTATTTGATAATAAACTGTAACAAAATTGATTGTTGAATAAATACACCAAACCTCAGTTTCAGTTTCAGTCAGAAAGTTCCAAACCAGTTCGATGAATCATTCTGATAGAAATACATTATATAAATTTTATACAGTATACGGACAAGCAGTGTATAAATATAAATGTGGGATAAGTTGGTTCTAAATAAATAAAAGCAAAACTATTTTAATAATAATAAGTTGAAGAGAATCAGGATAAGGAAAGTGACGACATTCTTACAATCTCACAAATATTACATTTATCAAAGTACAATATGTTCTACAGCCCTGCAGTCATAAACTGACAACACATTCATTAGTTATGGGCTATTAACATGTGAACAAACAACGCAAGATACTCTTTATTCTTTTTGATATTTGTCATAATTGTTTGGAAATCTCCTAAGAAAAAAATATAATAATCTCCTAAGCATTCAATATACTCTGCCCCACACACACACACACACACACACACACACACACACACACACACACACACACATACACACACACACACACACACACAAACGCACACTCACTTTTCATCCTGTGCCATATGAGTAAAAAAGAGAGGGAAAAAATTCCTTTCACGCCTGCAGCCACCTTACTCCCATGTAAATTTCTGTCTGTCTCTCTGGCTGTCGCTCTCCCCAGGCCTTCGTGCACTGCTGTGCTGGGAGGGCCCAAACGTGCGCCAGCGCTGAAGCAAGCCGCCACCCCTCCTCCACCCCTCCTCCACACCCTTCTCATTCACCGGCGCGTAATTGGTAGTCAATTTGCGCTCCCTCCTCACCCATTGTGTTGCATTTTGCTCCGACAGACTGCGGAAGATTAATGGGGTAGTCCAGTCCCAGGGGCGGCGAATCGGCTCCGCACCCCTAAATTCATTACACCAATTTCCCCCTGTCCCGCGCTGCCCCAAAAAACGCCGGAGAGGGACCGCAGAGAGGAACGAATATCAGAGCAGTCAGACGGCATATTTTGGGGGGGGGGGGGGGTTGTAAGAGAAAGAGATTGAGTGAGCAAAACAAACAAACAAAAAAGAAAGACGGCACTTCTGGGTGTGAGGGCGTTCATGCAGCTACTGTAATTGCCGCTTGCCTTGCGTTGTTAGCTGTTCCAGAGTGGATATTGGGCACTTCACAGAGCATATAATTATTTTTCTGGAGCAGTGGGTTTTTAAAATACACCGTCATTTATTAGAAAAGAGTTTTCAGTTTTGCTTTCTCCATGTTTCCCATTTCTGCACTTTCTTCTCCCCCATGTTCTCCTAGTGACCTAATTGTGCCCTGTGAGGATGAATGCAGATGTGTGTGGATGTATGAAGATGAGTGAGGATGTGTATGGATGTGTGAGGATGTGTGTGGATGTGTGTGGATGAGTGTGGATATGTGTGGAAGTGTGTGGATGTGTGAGGATGTATGTGGATGTGTGAGCATGAGTGAGGATGTGTGAAGATGTGTGAGGATGTGTGTGGATGTGTGAAGATGTGTGAGGATGTGTGAAGATGTGTGAGGATGAGTGTGGATGTGTGAGGATGTGTGAGGATGAGTGTGGATGTGTGAGGATGTGTGAAGATGTGTGAAGATGTGTGTGGATGTGTGAAGATGTGTGAGGATGAGTGTGGATGTGTGAGGATGTGTGAGGATGAGCATGGATGTGTGAAGATGTGTGTGGATCTGTGAAGATGTGTGAGGATGTGTGAAGATGTGTGAGGATGTGTGTGGATGTGTGAAGATGTGTGAGGATGTGTGAAGATGTGTGAGGATGTGTGTGGATGTGTGAAGATGTGTGAGGATGTGTGAAGATGTGTGAGGATGAGTGTGGATGTGTGAGGATGTGTGAGGATGAGTGTGGATGTGTGAGGATGTGTGAAGATGTGTGAAGATGTGTGTGGATGTGTGAAGATGTGTGAGGATGAGTGTGGATGTGTGAGGATGTGTGAGGATGAGTGTGGATGTGTGAAGATGTGTGAAGATGTGTGAAGATGTGTGAGGATGAGTGTGGATGTGTGATGATGTGTGGGGATGTGTGAGGATGTGTGAAGATGTGTGAGGATGAGTGTGGATGTGTGATGATGTGTGGGGATGTTTGAGGATGAGTGTGGATGTGTGAAGATGAGTTATGTCAGTAAGGAGCACCTTTTAACCTGCTCTTTTCCTCCCTCTCTCCCTTTCTATCACTTTTTCACTTTTCTTTCCATACCTCCCTCTATCCTCTCTCCTATTTCACTTCTTCTCTTTTCATGTCTTAATTAATACAGTATACATTGACTGCAACAAGAAGGAATAAGCAACAGATATTTTTGAAATGGTGTGTGTGAAATGGTGAACTGGAAACTAACCAATTACAGTAATTACATGTATATGTGTGCACAGGAGTAAAAACCTTCTTTCTTATGTACTTGCATAAATTTTCTTACTTAATGTCTTTGTGTGTGTGTGTGTGTGTGTGTGTGTGTGTGTGTGTGTGTATCTTTGTGTCTTGGTGCTCCGTGTGTGTCTTTCTCCCTTCCCAGACCCTTGTGTTCATAACTCTTGGTCGAGCCTTCAAAGGCCCTGGCAGATTAACACAGGCAGAGAACAGCGTCATTGGTCTGGAGCTTTAATTTATGTACCTTGCTTGGCTCGGTACGCTGGCCTCGCACCTGTTGAGCCTGTACTGTGAGCTCGGCCTTTGAGGCAGGCCGCCGGTGGCTGGGAGAGCCACACTGCCCGTCAGGCAGCCTCCTCACCAGAGACGGTTAAACAGCTTTCTTGGCAACTCAGCCAGTCGAGGCCTGAGTGTTGGAGGCGAGCGTGCAGGGTGGGTGGAGCTTGCTCCTGTTGACCCCTTAGCAACATGCAAGGCCAAAGCATTAGAGGGCGGGGCTTAACCGGCTTCCTGGTCACTAATGCGTACAAGTTGTAAACTGAGGGTTCGCGCCGGCCGGCTGCCCTGTGATCTACACGCTGTAGACGGAAGGGAGTGGTGTGCTGTCGGGAGAAGAGAGGACTCTATTGAGAAGATCCCACTTAGCACCACAAGACCTTTACCAGCAGGACTCTGAAGATGCACCAAGTGTTTCACATTAAGGCCCTACCATGGCAAAGAGTGAGAAAGTGGGTGGAAAAAAAGAGAGAGAAAGAGAGAGAGAGAAAGATGTACTGAAGGCAGCAGGCAGAAATATGACCGAGGGGCACGGACAGGCGCGCTGAGCTTTAATAAAGACGTCACGTGAGATGTCAAGACACTCAAAGTCTCATTTTCATCCAAGGTGCTGCCCTGCAGATGTTCAACCGTGAAACAGCCATCCGGCCCCAAAACGGTCCGCCTGCCATGCCCCAGCCAGCTAACAGGCCCAAAACTGGCCCGTCCCGTTTGAAGTGGGTGCCAAGAGGTGTCCAGACCCTTAACGACTAGCAATTTATTACAACACCGTCCTGCTGAGAGCAAAAAGGTCAAAGGTCACCCAGTGAACCTCATAAAAAAATTTTCCTCCCCTTTTTTCTCCCTCTTCTCTCCTTCTACCCTTCCATCCTCTCTCTCTCTCTCTCTCTCTCTCTCTTCCTGTCTTTCTCTCCTCTCTCACTGTCTCCCTCATTCTTGTCCTCTCAACGCACGCAACACCTGTTTAGCACCTTGGTCTGTTTATGAGGCTTTGAGATTTCTCAGGCCACTTCTAAGTACTTCACATTAGCTGCAGCCCTGCTGAGAAAACAGCCCACAAGGCGAAGACAACCAGTCATTAGTCCCTAATACCAAACCTTTGGTCTTTGGTGGAGCTTCCTTCCAAAGCAGAGCTCAGAGAGACGTTCATTTGTCAAAGAAAATATGGAATAAATCACTGGTCCATCATACATTTTTTTATTACAGAAGCATACAAAAAATATCTGAGTTCCACTGCACTCCAGTCAGTGTGTCAGATGTTTAACCCCTTATGCTCCAGGCAGACAACACATCTCCGCACTCTCCTTCCTCTCAGATTGTTTTTCATATTTTCATATTTGTTAATTGTTGTGTAGGTGCTGAATAATTCACAGTAATTGTTAAATAATATGTATATGTGCAATATGTGTAACAATACGCATCATGTCATCTTAGCAAGTTTAAAAACAGAAGTTTGAGGTTTTAGAGGTTAATAGCTTACATACTGTATGTTCTGTATGTATGGATGTGAACACATTGGTAAATTACAAAAATTGTAAAAATACCATGAAGTGAGCTGAGTTTCTTCCAGAACATTCTTAGCAGCTGGATGTAGCATGAGGATGTAGAAATGTAAGAGGTGCTGGTTAGAATCCAGTGAATAGTTTCTACTTGGAGAGTGAATGAACAGGGCCACACACTACAGGGCCACACACCACACACTACAGGGCCACACACTACAGGGCCTCAGTCTTTACCTCCTTGTATGGTATAATGAACCTAAATCCACAAGCATGTTAACTAGACATTCTAGTATGTGTGTGTGTGTGTGTGTATGTATGTATGTATGTATGTCTATAAGTGTATATATATATATATATATATATATATATATATATATATATATATATGTATATATCTGAATACATGGTGTGTGTGTGTGTGTGTGTGTGTGTGTGTGTGTGTGTGTGTGTGTGTGTGTGTGTGTGAGAGAGAGAGAGAGAGAGAGAGAGAGAGTGTGTGTGTGTGTGTGTGTGTGTGTGTGTGTGTGTGTGTGTGTGTGTGTGTGTGAGAGAGAGAGAGAGAGAGAGAGTGTGTGTGTGTGTGTGTGTGTGTGTGTGTGTGTGTGTGTGTGTGTGTGTGTGTGTGTGTGTGTGAGAGAGAGAGAGAGAGAGAGAGAGTGTGTGTGTGTGTGTGTGTGTGTGTGTGTGTGTGTGTGTGTGTGTGTGTGTGTGTGTGTGTGTGTGAGAGAGAGAGAGAGAGAGAGAGAGAGAGAGAGTGTGTGTGTGTGTGTGTGTGTGTGTGTGTGTGTGTGTGTGTGTGTGTGTGTGTGTGTGTGTGTGTGTGTGTGTGTGTGTGTGTGTGAGTGAGTGTCCAAACTTCATGATGGGAAAAGGGAAGGAGGGAGAAAGAAATCAAAGAAAATTTCTGGCATAGAGATTTACAACCCAGGTGAGATGTTTTCACTGCCTTTTAACCAGCAGCAGAGACAGCACACACACACACACACACACACACACACACACACACACACACACACACACGAGAAAAAGACAAAGAAAGAGAAGTGAAGTGAAAGAGAGCGACAGAAAGAGAAAGGAAGGAAGAGAGCAGGAGACAGGGAAAGAGGAATGGAGAGAGAAAGCAAGAGGCTTGTGACTATGTCTGGCAAACATAAATGAGTGAAAATCTAGACCGATAGTGCCACACTGCCCACTGCATCGTTAGCCTGCACTCCCCAGCCTTGGTGAAACAGTTGGCATCTCAGACTTACTCTTGATTTGCACATAAATAGGTTCAAATTTCCTTTGCTGTTTGCCTTGACAGAGATCAGTAGAGCCAGATGCATGTTCATCTAGATTTGTTAATTTGATGATGACTTCCTAACGCTGCAGTTTGCGTCTCTGACTCTCTGAACTCTCTCGCTCTCTCGCTCTCTCACTCTCTCGCTCGCAGGATGATGCTACAGGCTCGACCCTCATCTCAGATGGCTTATTTCACACATCTGCTGAATGTATTCACACAGATATTTGGCTCTATCAATCAGAAAATACCAGTCAATTTCACAGTTACCTCTAAAAGTGAGTGCACTTATTGATGTGCGTATGCGCGTGTGGGAGTGTTCATAAGATCATATCTTCATGTAAGTGAGAGGTGGCCTGAATATGTGTGGACACATTATTACAGACAACTTATGGGTGTTGGACGTGGGGTTTGTTCACATCTCATTATTTTGAGAGCACTGACAGGGAACCTG
The DNA here is from genome assembly GCF_052324685.1 of Brachyhypopomus gauderio. NCBI lineage: Eukaryota > Metazoa > Chordata > Actinopteri > Gymnotiformes > Hypopomidae > Brachyhypopomus > Brachyhypopomus gauderio. The sequence goes on along the minus strand of NC_135221.1, from coordinate 9,657,133 downwards.
ACCACACACAGAAACGAGGGTTGCACTGTGGTGTGCCAGACAGTGAGTGTATGTTGGGGAATCTCTGTGTTTTAATTCCATCTCTCCATCTCTCCTTAAACCTGTAAATGACTGAAGACTCCTGCTACCAGCAGAGGGGAGCAGCCATCTCTGATCAGATCCTTCAGAGTCTGGACCAGGATGACAGACTATAAACACAATATACACTAATACAATTGTTCTTTTTCTCTCTCTCTGGATTTTGGATTAATTATGTGTAATTTTACATGAATATAAATCCCAATGGCAGGTTTTATGTGTTTCACCGGACAAGTAAGGATTAATTCACATTTCATATTGCCGTAATTTGTCTTTGTGTGTGTATGTGTGTGTTTGTGTGAGAGAAAGTGAAGTTTTGACATTCTCAATTGAAAAGTTCCAGAGCTCCACTCAACTGGCCAGACTTGCGGTGTGCTATGATCACCATGGGAACGACCGTCAAGTGCAAGACTTGAGATTGTTATCCACCCCCCAAGTGACAAGATAAACTTCAGCCCGACCTGCAGCCCAACACACACCTGTTGCATATGTACACACATACACACACACACACACACACACACACACACACACACTGGACATAGAGAGGTTTTATCCTGTCCACCTGCTGTGCACACATCACAGATATGTTTGCAATATTGGGCAAAGGGGGAGCATGTCAAGACCGTGAAATGAGTGTCATCCTCCGGTGGCCCAGAACGCTAATGAATGTCATTTTCTCAGCCAAAGTGAGCTTTACTAGACTGTATTACAGCAGTCATCACAGATGTACATTTAATGACTAATTGCAACGTCCTGGAAGTTCACAAATCCTTTTTGAAAAGTCTACGTGAGTTCAGAAATCTGTTGAATTTTGGCTAGATCAGCATTACTCACAGGAACCTACATTCCTCATAGTAATCTTCCATCCATCCTCCAAAAATCTCTCCAGTAATCTTTCTCTCCCTCTCTCTCTCTCCCTCTCTCTCTCTCTCTCTCTCTCTCTCTCTATCTATCTATCTCTCTCTCATTTTCCTGCTTAGGAGGTCCTGGTGACCCTGGAAAGAGTTCAGGTTCCTGGGCGACCCCAGGGTCAACTAGCCTGAGAGCATAGAAAATGCATGGAGATCAGTGGGCAGGAGAGATGAAGATGTCACTCTTGCAAGACAGACCACAGGCCTCCACATCTTCATGTTCCTTCCTCTCTGTTCGTTTCTGCCTTGGTCACTTGGTCTTCACCGTTTTCAATGACCATCTCATTGGCAAAAATCTTGTGATCGCAGTTCCAGCTGTTCTGAACTTTTTATCATAATGATATAATCTAGATGGCCAAGGAATGAGCATATTGTGCTAATTAGTTTGTTAAGCCATAAATCAAAGTGGATATTGATACTTTGCAGCATGGAAAACATGAAAATGTGATCCACAGAGTCGACATACCTTTGTCTAGATGACAAATTAAGTACAAGCGTGTTCTGGCCAGCGATAGTTTTGCAGCACGGAGGCACAAATGCCAGCAGGCCCGTCTGATCTGGACGTGTAGTCCAAATCTGGACGAAGGCCTTTGAGTTCCTTTCCCTAGGCTTTCTAATGTCTTCTGCAGATTGCTGGTCTTTTTTTTATTGTGAAGATAAATCTGCTGTAACAAGCTGAAAACACCCATAAATCCCACGCTGCCTTCACTTCATAGGGAGTTTTAAAGGGTCTGCATTGCCATGGAGACGTGTCTGCCCCCCCCCCCCCCCCCCCCCCCCCCCCGCCCCATCCTTCCCAGCCTTGGAAGATGCTGTAAAAGAGGGCAGTGTCTGCGGATGCCTGGTCTGATCTACATGACGCCTTCAGCTGTCTGTAAAGACCCTGATTTAATGGCTGAAATAGTTTAAATTTTAATATTGCCGCTGAAGCTTTTGCTTGTGCTACTGAGTTCAGGTTTCCATAGTGTAACCAGTGCTGTCCAATAAATCCCACAGGCAAAGTGGAGATGGTCTTGTTCACTGCACCTGACTCTGTGTGTCACCCAGACCCACGAGTCCTGACACTTCTGAGAGAATCCCTCACACGCTGTCACAAGAAATTTAACATATTTAAGATAGTGTACATGGAGAAAAAAATTAACAATAGACTGAAATAAGAAAATACTATACAATATTAAAATAAATATATACTGCATTAAGTGAAAGCTATATTAAAAATATACTATACTCAGTGGCGAAAAAAGGGGGCATGTATGCGACGCATAGGTGCGCTGCACTAGAGGGGGCGCCAAATCGATGAGATATAATACTTAATTTGTGTGTGTGTCGTCCCCCCCCCCCCCCCCCGGTCAACAACAACTTTAGTTCGGGGGGCGCCGATAGTATGTTTGCACCTCAGAAAGTAAGTAATTGCACTATATATACTATACTGTATTAAGAAAATAATATACTGTATTAAGAATATACTATACTGTATTAAGAGAATATGTTGTGTAATGTAGGTGTAAGTAATGTGATTGGCCAGCTTATAAAGTTGACAAAGATGTAGAGATTTTTACTGACAGGTTTTGTCTTGGTTTCAGGAATGTCTTAAACAGTATAAATGCATCAATAAATGAATAAATAAACTATATATAAAATTTTGTTTTGAGATTTGGTCCTTCATCAAGGTATCACATTATATATGTATATGTTCATAAGTGTCATTCCTGTGTCACTGCATGCATATTTAAATGAGAAGTTTATAATCTTTCTTTGTTTTGGCAAAATCTCATTTTTTTTTCACTGTGGGGAGGAAGACACCAAGAGAATGTAAATGTTAATCTGAATAAAGCTTTCTCTTTAGCTGTTATTTCATTTTCGAAACAACAGCTAGATGCTGATTTGTAAAGAAACAAGTGTCATATATGTCACGTATATGAGAGCATGTCCATATGTAACCCTACACTTAGTGGCCGGTCTGTGTAAAGCCACCATTAAAATGTCTATGGTGATTAAAGGGCCACTTCTGTCTGGGCTTTTTCGTCGTTAACTCGTCTTTCTTGGGTTACGGCGACGTAAAGAAAGTAAGCTAACATTTCAGGCCAAGCAGACCAGGTGTTGAAACAGAGCTCCAGTCAATGTCTGAGATTGCATTGTATAGTACCTGAATCTGGACATTACAGTAGTTTTAAGACTTGTTTTTCAAAGGCTTAATACAAATGATGCAAGTTGGTTATACCCTAATAAATGCTAATGGGTATAGATGAAACACTATCTGTCTCAATACTTTAAATCCCTCTTTAAAGGTTATTCAGTGTTAGGCAGGTCACTGTATCATTTACTGGGCAGGTTGACCTTAATATTCATATAAAGCTGTGTGATTCTAAATACTATTCAGCCCAGCATGAGTTTGGTTTTTTGTTTGTTTGTTTAGATGTCTGTAAGCTTCCAAGTTATTAGCTGCAAAATCATCAATTCCATATGCTCACAAACCACCACATGACTTAAACTCTTAGCATTTAGTGCTGTTTGCATGTCTTTCCTTTTACCCCAAACATCAACCTTCAACGTTGGCAGCCTCAACTTCAAAAACTGCCATGGATGAATTGGGGAAAATTAACACTTGTATAAATTTGTCAGTGAGAAGTTGGAAGCGGATTCCAAGGACGGTTCCTGTGAGCCATGGCCAGGATATGTTCTCGATAATAAAGACCCATGGTTTGATGGGAAACAGATGCCCACCCTCTGATTCAATGAACCGTAAAGTTTAATGGAGAACCCCAAGAATGACCCGGGCCATATAGAGGTAAAGTTCTCTCTATTGTGATATATCAGGAGGAGTGAAGAGTGTGCCTCCCTCTTTAAGTGATTCCACTCCCACACCACCATTAGCAGGAGAGCTGATGTGAGCAGCCAAAGAGATCCAGAGAATGGATGGAGAGTGTTCAAGGCAAGGACATGGGTGATGTGTACAAGTGTCAGATAACAATGCAGCGAGATGTTCATTGCTGTTTCTTGATGTTCACAGTTTAGTGTTGAACTTTTGGTGAAGTCTTAGTATGTGATGCCCTAGTAGCCATCGATGATGCACTGTGTTTCATTACTTTATATAATATTAGTTATTTCACATAACATTGTACTGACATTTTAGTACTGATTCAGATTCAGATTCAGAAAAATTCATTCATCCCCAGGGGGCAATTGAGAGGCACGCAGAGCAGCAGTAACATAAGAAATAAATACAACGTAGGTCAATATGATAAATACTAAAGAAAGAATATCTACATATGTGTAAAGTGACAGAGTTTCAAGTATGTACAGGTATAAAGTGACTGAGTGTTCTAGGTATTTACAATTTACAGTTTACAGTGAGGTAGCAGTGCATTGTGTGTGTGTGTGTGTGTGTGTGTGTGTGTGTGTGTGTGTGTGTGTGTGTGTGTGTGTGTGTGTGTGTGCGTACGTGTGTGTACGTGTATGTATGTCTGTGTACGTAATGTCAGAATTGGTGTGAGTCCGCTATCAGTGGGTCTGATGGTGTGGGGAAGTTTATGAATGGAAGGACTGTGTGTTGAGGAGTTGGACAGCTCTGGGCACAAAGGTCGCCCTTCTCCTCTGTGTCTTGCAAGCATACACGTGTTTGATATGATACACATGTGGTGCTGGTAAACAAGTACTTGCTCTTAAGATCCAGTGATGTCTGTGTTGATTGTTGATGTCCCGGGTCATTTGCTATTACAGCAGCGTGTTGCATTCTGTATCCAGTAGTGTCACTGGAATCCTTGACACATATGGTTCTCGACAATCCCCATAAACATAATCAGAGTGTTATGGCATCGTCCTGAAGATTTTCCCCCGTTAACCAAGTGATAAATACTAAAACGTGTACTTGTGTATTCAGACAAAGGTCACTTTTTGAAACATAATAAAGAATAAATCAGAAGGATTCAACACAATGAGACTCCCCGCGCAGGAAGCCAAGTTGGGCTTGAGCTGACTGATCCGAGGCCAAATGCATATTCTATGATTATAGAGATATGGATGCACCCGGACACAACTGGCAGTGATTAGCTTGTGCTCGAGAGGATCTCCTCGTTGCATGACCCGGCGGTCACCGCACATGCTCAGTGCGAGCACGCAAGTCGAGGAGTCAGAGGGGGCCCGAGACAGCCCTCTCTCAGCACCTGGTCTGTTTCTCTGCAGCTGCACCTTTCGGGGAGTGCAGCGTATCCATCCTCTTCTCTGGCTTTCAAAAGGCTTGAGAAACAGTGTGCAGATTCCAGGAGCACAGGCCGAAGGGACACGCTGCCTCTGCCCTCTCGCTCGTGAAACAACAGCGTGATTTTCTCTTGTGTAGAACTTGGGGAAGGACCATGGCACATTTGAACGCCGTGGTTGGCACCTCGATGCTACTGAGCCCATACACCGTCGGGGGGGATTCAGAATTTGTGATGCTCTTATGTTACTTAAGTGAACAGCTTTTACAAATGGCTTTGTGGCCTGTGGTATTGGACTGGACAAGGCTTCTCTACTCTCATATTAGTCCCAAGGATAAAATTTCAGTCCCTCCTAAATTTGCTTTTATCTCTGAAAAATGTATGTTTTCATCTTTGGCCCCTGCCGGTGACTTCAGTGTGCTGGTAAGGGATGATGATGAGGGGGAGTGAACATCCCCCGACCTATAAAAAGGGACAGCAATTAAGCCGGAGTAAAAAGACCCTTCATTTAGGCTGTCTGGCCTGTCAGGACTGCAGTGCTTGGCCACATCAAACGTCTCTTCGCTGTGCGCATACCTCCTTCGGCAGGCCTGGCGTTGCCAGGATACGGCCCCGTCTTGCCAGCGCTCCCCCTAAATATTAATCTTAAATGTTTTGCAAATCCCCTATCAGCATCTCGGAACTGCTGACAGCTACGCCAAGCGCACATTTCCTGGGAATGAGGGAGGAGGAGGTGGAGGAGGAGGTGGAGGAGGAGGGGGCTGTGGTTTAAGGCTCCTGCACAAGAGCATCTGCTCCAGATCTGTTTTTATTTTCCTCATTAGGCGTGCCTCTCCTGCACAGGAAGGGCCGTTGCTCCGCAACAACCACTGACCACACGGTAGGACATCCAAACCTGCCAGAAAGGGGGATTTGGGGGTTTCAGCCAAAACTGCTTATGGCCCCCATCAAGCTTTCATCAGAGATTAAAAGCTCTACAAAATATCAGATTGAAAAATATCACATATGTGGGTGTGACAATTGTCCTGCCTTTCCAGGTTCTGAGTGATTAGCTGACTCCATTGTAAAGGTGCCAACATGCATGGTTTACACTAGAGGTGTTCTGGAGGTGAGTCTGGACACTCACTCCAACTCACTCTTCACAATTTTGAAATAACCGGTAGTAATTTGAATAGCTAATGTGTCTGACTGACTATTTTGTAATCACTGGTCATAAATGAACGATCAGTGACTACAAAATCAAGGGCTAGATTTTGGATATGAGATCTACAATTGAACTGAATGGATTGAATTGATGTGTTTTCCATTATCGTATATTTAAACAGTACACAAATGGTCACACATTCAATCACAAGTAGCTACACCCCGACACCCAGCATCCACATTTCCTAATAGCCCAGTAAAGTGGAGCTCTTTAAGATTCCCCTCAAGCCTCATACTTCTTAATACATCTGTCAGATCTCGTCAGGCCATGTATGACAAGGCAGCTCTTTCAGGCAGTAAGTGCAATAATGTTCTGGAGGTCCTCATATCCGCCTCTAATCTTAGCTAATGAAATTGCCATCCGACACCACATTTGAAGAGGACTACGGGATGAGACACTCCGTAATTGCCTGGATCGAGGAGCCATCCCTAGAGTCCCATCCATCATTTAATGTAGTTTATTGCACTTGCAGGGACTAGTTTCCTGGTTTCATAGCTTTTTCATCATAACATTAATTTTTATAAATACATAAACTAAACAAACACATCAGCAGTTACCTTGTGTGCCAGAACTTTAAGTGGAATATGAAATGTGTTCAGTACAATCCCGCTCACTTTGGAGTGAAATAATATAAGAATTATGAGATTTTATTACAATATAAGAGAGCATTGTTGCTGAAATGAAACCATTGCAACTGTGGCCACATCTCATATTTGTGATTCAATTGTTCCTATCTTCATTTGATTAACTGCAGCAATATTGAACAAAAGCTCAAAGTTACTTTTGTTCTCTCAAATTTCCCCATGATTTAAGTGGAGTCTTAAGACTCTGCCAACTTGGGGAGTGAACGCTCCTGCTGATTGTTGTGTTCCTGTGTTCACAAGCCAATCCAAAAAGTCTCGGTCAATCATGTGTGTAAAACATATTTCTGTCTTTCTAGGTCTGTAGTCAAGACACGTGCGAGGGTACGGTTGCTACACTACACCACTTAGCCACGCATGTTTGAGAGTGTTCTTTATTGATAAAGTATGGCTTCTCTGTGGAAAGCGCCTCGGGGGAGAGGGACCCAAGGATTTATGCTCCGGGGGAGAAAAGAAGGGCACACGCTAGCATATGAACGAACAGACGCTACACATGTGTCTTTACGCTGACCGCTTGTAGTTGTTTTAAAGGCATTCTGAACTGATTTTGGGGATATCATAAAGCAAAATATAAATTTGTACTCCTGTCAAGAGAAGCTCTGCACTGAGAGGATCCCTATGAGATCAGGCAGGAACACCATATATCCAGATATGATTGGTGCGGTTACACTGATCACCGCATACCCAAGACATCATTAGGGTGCCGCAGGAAATCGCCCCGGCCTTTCTGTCTGCTATCATTCTGGCATCTTACAGCCTATTTGAAGTAATAAAGATCTATGTGGAGAGAGGGATACTGAACATGTGTGTTCTAAATATATTGTTCACTCGCAGTTCTTTGAAATTGGTTAATATTCATATGACCCATACTGTTTTCAGCTCCCCATGGTGCAAAGTTGAACATCCTCCAAACAGACCTTGGCTTTCGTACATAGCAAAACTGCCACTATGTATTGCTTTCCTGTGATAGATACTGCTAATACACGGACCTCGTGCACGTACTTGCAAGTCGCGTCCAATTGCAATGGTACACACATTAGTTCCTTCTGTTAACATGCAACCAACCACTCCGACGTGACGCTCCTGCCACTTTGACGTTACTCACTCCCAGCAAAGCCACTATCCACTGTCCGTCCGCAGCCTCCCTACGTAATGAGCATTCATGTGTGATCTAGCATATGCTCTGCCCATAAATAGATCAATAAGCTATTTGCATTCCTCCGAGGTGCAAATGGTACGCCTCCCAAGACCCTATTGTGCTTGGAGAGATTAGCCAAACTTCAACTATGCCATTAAATTACATGGTGTGAAAACGGGTCCCTTTGAGCTTCAGAAGGCCAAGAGAGAGTGTGGAGTGTCACGGGGGCCCTCTGCCCTCTGCCACAGTGATGCCCTGTAATCCACCCTTGGCCCAGAGCAATAAAACTCAGATTTCTACTGTACCTGCCAGCTGAGCATCTCAATAGGGTTTGAGACATAAAAAGCATAAAATTCCATAGGAGCCTCTCAAAGGCTTGAACCATCCATTATGAGATCAGAACCCTGTGATGTAAACAAGCATGAAAGCCTTTTGCACTGGGGCATCTCCAGTCAGGCTAAGATGAAGAGATCATAGAGTATAGCCTCCACTGATCCCTTGATGCTCAATATATTACACCTCCTACTGCCTAAAGTGACATATCCATACCCTCCCCCCAACACACACACACACACACACACACACACACACACACACACACACACCACACACACTGTCACAAATCCACTCTGTGACCCGTGAAGTTGGTTGGTTCGAGCTGATGGTGCAGGATTTTTCTGCCCTTAGTTTGGGCATCACTTGACTCCCTTGACGGTTTCTTCCCAGCACCTGGGTGGGAGTTCTGAAGGACAGGACGGGAAGAGTGTTCACGTGGTGACGATGAAGAAGCTTCACCCGCCACGGTGTGTGGGAGAAAAACACTGCACTGTGGGAGCAAAATGTGTCGAGGTTTTAATGTACAGCAATCGCCACTGAGAACAGACATCACCAGGATGTTTTGACTCTTATACAGCGTTTCGAAGAGAGCAAGATAAGTCTTCATCAACCCCAATCATCTATCTGAAACCGAACCCCGAGAACCTCTTGGCTTGGCAGAGAGTATAACCTCATGCAGGAAAGGTTCAGCAAAGCAGGCCCCTTGTTCACTGGATTAATTCTTGTCAGCTCGGCACTGACTCGCACCATATGCACAGATCACTCTTTCTGGACTCCAAGCTCCCTTCACTTGACCACTTCGTTGAGTCCCATGGTCTGCTCTGGGTTAAAGGTCACGAGTCTCTCCGGCATGGTGCTTCACGTTACTGCATCATTGGGGAATGCTATATCACAGCAGCTTTCTTTCATTTACTTCCCCACATCATTTTGAAATCTTTATCATCTAGTCATATAATTTAGATGAGTTTGAGAAATATGGAACTGGACTTAACCCTAACCTTTTGAAAAATGTAAACCAGGAGTTTTAAAGCAGGACGACTCCTTTAACCAGAATGCAGTCTGATGCTGTGATGCTCATATAAACTTACAGCAAAAGTCCGGTTTAGCTAACACTGACACTGTTCATTCATGTCCAACTGGATATAAATGAAAGGTATATGCGTTGATTCATTATGCATACGTATTGAACATATAGTTTTCCTCCTTAAGCTTGAAGGAAGTGGGTCTTGGCAAATGGAAGATTTTATTAGTGTGTCCAATCAAGGCTGATCAAAAAGATTCCAAAGTTTCTGCATTTCGTGCGTATGGCAACAGTTCAGTTAATTTACTCTGGTTTAAGGAGAATATTGATCCTGTTAAGAAACAGGCCTCGGCGTCCAGGGAGGACATCTCTGTAATTGCTGCCGTTGGCACGCGGACCATACGCTTGTTTTTGATCGGACCAACGGCGGAGCTGCTGCCATGGTAACGTTCCGTCCTCTCCCGCGTTTTTTTTTTCGAACCTTCTAGAACGTTTCACCGCATCGGACTGAAGTTGACGGATCACGCGCGTGACCAGGAGAAGTGGGCTGCGCCCGCATTCCGGCGGTGAAATCACTGCGCTGCATCGTGCATCGCCGCTGAAGAGCGGGACCGGAGCTGGTCGCTGATGGATAGCTGGGACGGAGCCAGCGTTCCGGATAGGAAGGGCTGCGAGGCGCGCGGATACAATCCCAAAATGCGCCGTGAAGAGTCGCAGCTGCCACGTCAGTCACCTGAACGCTCGCGCTTTTTCCATCAAACGATCGGCGAGCGAGCTCTGAAAGTCAGACCTGACTAATTGATTTGGAACTCCATCTAACATCCTGCTACTGCTCGCATTCCCTTTGTGGTCAGCAGTGTTGCAGATGGGACATATAGCGGCGTGGGCAAAACTATATAGTTTAGATCAAAGGAGACTACAGCCTATACAAGAGAAAGTCGTAACTGACGTAATGCTAAGTCATCTGGATAATTTGCTCCATTAATATAAAAAAAAAAACATCCAGATACCCATTTCCTGAAATCATTGCTTTCTTAAAATCGTCTTAAACAAAAACTTGGTGTAATGTTTTACGATATTATGATGGAAACCCAGCCCACTTCAGTGTTTCATTCGATGACCCAATCTTTAGTTATTTTTATAATTATTATTTTGCAATGCCTACTTATAATAAATACTGTGTAGTTTGCCCAAAAGAATACCACAAAGATGTAGCCTATAAAGATGTGACTGGGAGACACTGCGGACAGACTGGATGTTTCAAGCTCATGCCAGACTGGACCCAACATGTCCCTACTGGGCTAGGTGAGGCTTCTCAGTGAATCCACATTAGCTGGAGTGTGAACTGGTACAGGCCCCTGACTGCCCATACGAGTGTGCAGTGCTGCAGACCATACTGAAACAGACAATGAGAGAGAGAGAGAGAGAGAGAATCCGGATAATGCGATTCAGTAACAAGGCCTACAAGCAGCTCATTTGGGAGACATTTTGCTGTCAGTATGAAACATCCTCTGACTCCAACTGCAATGGCTGAACACATACCACATCCAGTTCTCTTCTCTCTCACTCTCTCTATCACACACATGCACACACACAAACACACACACACACACACACACACACACAGTTCCTCTACTCTCCTGAGCTCCTGAGGAAATGACTTGATGCCTTCCCTGACTAGTTAAATGATGATGTCTAAATCCACACAGCTGCCATTCTCGATACGCTGCAGAAGTCAGCGAGACTCTCTCAGACCCTCAACCACTGTCCCGTGGGACCAGCTCAAGGAGAAAGTGTGTGAAAATAAGTTGTTTCTGTGTGTGTGTGTGTGTGTGTGTGTGTGTGTGTGTGTGTGTGTATGTGTGTGTGTGTGTGTGTGTGTGTGTGTGTGTGTATGTGTGTGTGTGTGTGTGTGTGTGTGTGTGTGTGTGTGTGAAAGAGAGAGAGAGAGATTATTGTAAATTACTTGAGCAGCAATGAGGAATTCACAGACTTACATCCTGAAGGGAATATGTTGAAATCCTACTAACATAAGGATTTGTGCACACACACACACACACACACACACACACACACACACACACACACACACACACATACACAGAGAGAGAGAGAGAGAGAGAGTAAGACAGTGAGACCCTTAACCCACACTATAGTCTAATTTAGTTTATTGGTTTGGTAGGTGGCACATCACCAAGCATAACAGGTTTCCTCAGGTTGGAGAACGCTGTGGACTTCAGCAGGTCTGGGGAAACCTGAGAAGGCTGTAAAACTTAAAAAAGTGGGAGCGAGTCAGGCCCTCATACCACAAAGAGGCTGTGTCCTTTACAGATTAGAGGGGACGAGAAGGAGGGGGACCCAGTTCTCTCGGCATCCCGGTCATGCTACGTGTCCAGGGTCTCCTCTCTTCTAAGGGTCAGCTCTGTACACTCGACACACACACTGGGGTTTAGAGAGAACTCAACACCACCTCCAGAAACCCGCTCGTGCTTTCATATCTGGCAACGGTTCTCACTGATCGTTTTCCGGAATCGTGCACCGCTGCGGAGAGTTTTTCTCCCCATACGTTAGTGTTTAAAAGCGGATATGTACATCAGACCAAAGAGTGCAGTGAGTCCCTGGAGACTTCACTAAAATTGCCGTGTACTTGGGTCAGCGTTGTTGCTTTTGCACTCTTAGTTTTCAATTGACATTTGTCCTGTTTTTCTCATATAATTTCTAGTGATTACCTCATAAAACCATGTTTGCATTTCAGACCTGGGGAGAAACATATATTCTCACACTTTCACACTCTCTCTCTCACGTAGAGACGTGCACATGCACATACACGCACACCCGCACACACACCCGCACACACACGTCTGTTTCCTGGGGAATTGGCGGACGAGAGAAAGTTCGGGTCATGTGTTCTTTGTGCCCCCGATTCTTTTCCTGGCACCTTATTAGCCCTGCAACCATCCTGTAGAAGTGCGCTGGGTCACGGGAGACGCCCCTGGCCCCACGCCACGCGTTTTCGCCAAGCCTATGAATAACGTGGCAAAGTGTGCGCGCCTCTCAATAACGTCGACCCGAGCCACGGACGGGTCTTTGGCCACGCCAGACGGGCATAGCAAGCGGCAGGAACGCTCTCCTTTCCACCACCCTCGCCCCGCGTGCTCCCCTGGGTCCCGCCGCCCGCCCCTTTCCCGTCCTCTCTGATGTACTGGCTGGTTATGGTTGCCTCCTGTTGTTTTATGGGCGTGCCAGCGGCTCCCTGGCAAAGCACCGAACGGTTTGGCTGCAGTCGCCACTCGCTGAATTTATTGTGCAGTATAAATGTCTGCATTTGTACATTGATAGATATCGCATTATGAGCGGACTTAAGAGGAGTGATTTACTGGAAGTTATAACTGTAAAATTCGGACGCACATCGTTCAGACACTAGCCACGAGAAGCTGCACACATACACACACACACATGCTCACCCACCCACGCACAAGCATACACACACACACACACACACGCACACCACGCTGTGTCTCAGTGTCTCCTCTTACTGTTTTAATGGGGAATTTGAGATAGTGTGAGGCCTTAGGGCGAAGGCTGTCTCTGCACATGATCAGGCGCAACTAATACAGCCCACAACTGTGCACGAGGGGCAGAGCAGTCTGCATATAGCCCTGTGCACGAGGGGAAGAGCAGGCTGCATATAACCCTGCCAAAACAGGTGCTCACTACGGCCCAGCAGATGTCCCACTCTGCTGCCGTGGCAACAACCTCTGTGGCAATAGCCCTGCGGGGGAACAATGCTTGAAAGCCCAGTCGCGGTGGTCCAACTCGGGCTTTGTGCTGAGCATATAACTGTCTGCAGGGTGTGTGTGTGTGTGTGTGTGTGTGTGTGTGTGTGTGTGTGTGTGTGTGTGTGAGTGTGTGTGTGCATGGTTAAGTGTTTTGCTTTTGGCTTTTGTATAATCTCTTCTATCCAAGAATGCTGCAGATTCTGTTGCAGTTTCTGTCCCAGACTGGATTCTTGGTGTTCAGTGCCGTGTTAAGGGAGAGCCCAGCATTAACAACCAACACAGCAGCCCTCGATCTTGGCATTCTAATCAGAAATCAGCATGGAACCTGTGACCACACCCACTGCACTACTGCTGGAGACATTTTTGTTTCAGCAACACGGCATAAACTCCACCCCTTCTCTACACACCTACCTTCCATAAACCCCGCCTCCCTCAGCCCCGCCTCCTTCTAATCACCATCCTCCCAGGCCAAACACATCTCTCTTCCTGTTAGCTGAAATTGCCTCTGTCTTTTTTTTTCTGCTTTGCCATTTGAACCATCCTAACCAGTCTGCTGTCTGGGCCAGACAATGCACCCGACCAATTCTTCGCTTTGCTAAAAATCTCACCCCGCTAATGCCAGTGTGCAAAGTCCGTTGTGGACCATTTGCTCCTACTGTATAAATAGAAGTAAGTATTACCGGTCTACTGGAAGTAAGGTTGTGGCACAGTGCCAACCTCCAGACAGTGCCAGGGCCAGATGGCATGGGACCAAGACACAGCTAACCCCACCCACAAACTTACGATCGCACTGCACACACACGCGCCACACACACACACACACACACACACACACACACACACACACACACACACACACACACACACACACACACACACACACAGTGGGCTACTTGGGCACATTTTCCTGCCATGCTTTTGTTCTCCGATGCTTCCCAAGCTGTGTGTGTTTTGTCTTGCTCATTGCCCATACAAGGCCTCCTTTGAAGTCTAATGCATTTCAACAAGGAGGCATTGCAGTCTGCTCAGAGGATGAATCAGTGTTCGGGGACAACTGTGGGAGCTCCATGGGAAATGTAGTGTAGCAGTGCACAAATGTAGTGCAGCAGTGCACAAATGTAGTGCAGCAGTGCTCAAATGTAGTGCAGCAGTGCACAAATGTAGTGCAGCAGTGCACAAATGTAGTGTAGCAGTGCACAAATGTAGTGCAGCAGTGCTCAAATGTAGTGCAGCAGTGCACAAATGTAGTGTAGCAGTGCACAAATGTAGTGTAGCAGTGCACAAATGTAGTGCAGCAGTGCACAAATGTAGTGTAGCAGTGCACAAATGTAGTGCAGCAGTGCACAAATGTAGTGTAGCAGTGCACAAATGTAGTGTAGCAGTGCTTGTAGTGTAGCAGTGCACAAATGTAGTGCAGCAGTGCACAAATGTAGTGTAGTAGTGCACAAATTTAGTGTAGCAGTGCACAAATGTAGTGTAGCAGTGCACAAATGTAGTGTAGCAGCAGTGTTAATTTCGTTGACGAATAATTTTCGTCATAGTTTTCGTCAACGAACCTTTTTTCATGACGAAAACGAGACGATAACTAAATTAAAACTATACGAAGGGATAAAAACGATGACGAAATTAAAGGACATTTTCGTCAACGAATAAAAACGAGACGAAAATATTGTCCAGCGACGACATTCAATCAGACCTGATTTAGTTTTGTGAAAGGTAGGGATAAGTTAAGAAGAGATCCAACCGTAACTACTTTAGCGTACACGGAGAGGCGGGACAAACCGGGTAACCATCCAATCAGAACTAACGTCTTCACATCGCGCAGAACCCGTTAGGACAAAACCAGCGCGTGAACTGTGGTCACTCATGAAATTAAACTCGAAGTTAACTCGACAATGTCAGCAGGGAGAAAGATGAGCGGCGATATATGGACACATTTCTCCTTTGACTTTGAGAAAAACAAGATGCTGTGTAAACCATGAGGAATGATGATGTCGGGACAAATACGACAAATGAAACGACATCTGCGGGCTATGGCATTGTTTTACGGCGCCCAGTTTTATATAGAATGTAATATGCATTGTTCATAAACTCCATATGTTTTCAGGTAGAGCGGACCTACTGGTCATCAATGTTTTGTTATTGTTATGCTCAATAACTATAAGTTCAGGTCAATAGAGTTGTTTGGAAATTTGTTTTTGTATATATTGCACATACAAAAAATAATATTCTGTAACTGGTTAATAAATGTTTCATTTTGTGCAAGTGTATATAATGACTACTACACCATTTATATTTTAGTCAACTAAATTATTTTGATATTATTCGACTAAATTCCAATGATAATTAGTCGACTAAAACTAGACTAAGACTAAAAACAAATCAATGACTAAATTATGACTAAAACTAAATTACATTTTAGTCAAAAGACTAAGACTAAAACTAAATCCAAAATTGCTGTCAAAATTAACACTGTGTAGCAGTGCACAAATGTAGTGCAGCAGTGCACAAATGTAGTGTAGCAGTGCACAAATGTAGTGTAGCAGTGCACAAATGTAGTGCAGCAGTGCACAAATGTAGTGTAGCAGTGCACAAATGTAGTGTAGCAGTGCTCATTGGAGTGCTTTGTAAGTTAGATGGTACAATTTATAAATTAGATGCTACAAATTATAATTTGTGATCAAGAGATCAAGACTAAATAGATAATTAATAGAACCTACACAACCTTCAAGGGGTCAATTTATCTTCTAAACATGATTTTTATTAATAATATTATGATTGCTTTAAATTTCTTATAGCTTTGGATAAATATAGGCAATCTTTAATATGTTATATAAAAAAGGATTTTGCGAAAGCTATGTGGAATATTGGGGAATTGTGGGATCCTGTCCCTACAGAGTCGACCCATTTCATCTGTCACTAGTTAATATGGCACCAAACAGTCCCCCCCCCCCCCCCCCCCCCCCCAGTGTGCCCATCCCTTCCCCCCAAAAAACCAAGAATGAAACAGGAGGGAAGCAATATTGCACATTAGAGAGGGCTTAGGCTGGCGCTCAGCTTACCGCGGCATGTCTGTGCTGTATGGAGATGTTTGGGATGACAAAGACTATTTACAGAACACTATAGTTCTTCATTGGCCTCTTCCACAACGCACTTGGAAGTCCTGAATGGAACGCAATTTAATGCATTGCCGATCTGAAGCCTTAAACAGCAGAATTAATCATTTCTGAGAACTGATCTAGTTCATCAAGACTTGAAGGGAAGTAATTCTAGCTGATGCATGTCAGGAACGATCGAAGGTCACTGAAAAAAAAAAAACTGATCGCATGACTATTGCCAGGATATTATTCAGCAGCAAATACAGTGACAGGGGTCGAACCAAGGGTATAATATCAAGTTAAAAACATGATTGATGATTATAGTATTTTGTTCATAGTGATTATTTTGAACTGTGTTGGAATGTCCAACAGACAGATTTTGAGATCCTTTAGACATCCAGGAAGTAGTCGGGTCTAATCATATTAAATGTGATCAGAAAAAATATCTTAATATGACAAGAAAACAAGGAGATAATAAGAGTTTTGAACATATCAAATATGTTTTCATGAGGCACTGTCATTTGTGATGGAAAATAAACAGAAGGCCCATGAAATTTGCTTTACGTGTTAATACTGAGCGTCCACTAGTTAAACCTACAGAGAATTGTTGGATTCTGAACAACTCACTTATCCAGCAGGTGGGGAATTAGTCAGCAAGGCTAACCATACTGTCTGAAATCACACACACACACACACACACACACACACACACACACACACACACACACACACACACACACACACACACACACACACACACACACACACACACACACACACACACACACACACACACACATACGCACAGACATGTGAGAAGCATGCAATTGTTATAAGCTACTAGGAACTTCAAAGCCAAAGATTTTTTCTTTTGCAGACGTATAAAAGTATAAAAGAAATTAACCTTTTTCTAGATTTTGTCCTTAGGTTCTTTGTGGCAAAAAACTTGTAAGAAAGGTACAATGAAATTGTAACAATATCCAGTGTTACAGTTCTATTTTTATGGCAGGTAATTTTTGATTATTGTTTTTTATGCAGCATAGTTATTTACTTTTTTCTTTTTTGTGCCAAAGCTAGATGCAAGCACACATTAAAAGGACACAGGTCTGGAAGTGCAAAGTCCCATCTGAATAAAGAACACAGGTCTGGACGTGCATAGTCCCAGCATTATTTCATGACCATAGCATTTTCTGTGTTTTATACCAGTGAATACTACAGGTTTTATAGTGGAACAACATACAAGGCTTCAAATAAGGCCTGCTAACTGGATTTCTATAGGCTTTCCAGGCAACCTATTACAATCTGTTCATATTTCATGGCTTGTAAGAATGACAGTGGTCCAAAAATACTTGAAAAAAATCTCATAAGTGCACTTGAACATGAAAAGCTCAGAATGTCTCTCCTATAAATTCACAGTTTCAGACACACTAGAATTTGAAAGATAGAAAAAAAGGTAAAATAATATATAGTGACAACATCTAACTTCACAAATTTGTTCGTTTGCTTAAAAGTGCGGCCTGCAAGCCTAAGGTGCTTCACCTCTCCCCGGTCCATGTGTCTGTCTCACTTTGAGCCTTCCTCTAGAACACAGGAAGCAAAATGAAGGATGTGGAGGTTACAGTGAGCAGCTCACGCAACAGGAGTGCGAGCTGGTCGCTACAAGAGACGGCGTGATCACAGGAAATATGAAAAATTCTCAAAACTATGCTTCATCTTGCACTCTTCTACAGTTGACGTTTTGTTTAACAGTTCCTGTCAGTGATGTAGAAAAATGCAAACTCACAAATTACAACAATCAAGGATGCATAAAAAATGCATTTGTTTATTTTATACTGTATTCTAAAATCTGCTTCAGTTTTATGGTTTCTTTTGTAACTTCAAGGAGAATAAAAAATATGTTGCATTCAAATATTTTCCATGTGCACACAACATTTTCTTTTTATCCAGAAATGCAGTTTCCTTCAGTTCATTTCAACTATTCGTTTTGCTTCACTTTTGGTAGGAGACAGGAGGGGTTGTTATGTTTGGTTGTTGAGGGTTATCTTTGTGTCGACAGGCCAAATCGAACACCCTCTCAAAACAGACAACAAATGGCTTGTTACTTCACAGTCACAACAACACACTTGAGCTCTCGCCTGTTTTTCACCTTCTCATAGAGAGATACAAGGCAAAAGCTGCCATATATCTCGATAACGACAAGTTATATGGCCGTAAGGTGTCAGCAAACAAACCTAATATTCTCACTTCCCCCTTTTCTCATTAGCTCCTATTAAAAGCAAGTGTGGCCTCGGTGTGCGTTCTGAGCCAGTAAAGGAAACATTCCAACCTGTCAGTCTCAGTGAGAGATTCTCTGCCACCTTCACATTCAGTTAAGATGTAAACCTTGGCGCCCCCCTGCTGAGAAGGACTTGGACTTTCCCACACTGTTGAAGCCATGACTCATGCGACATGGACTATACCACTCGTCTCATTTGGTAGGATTTTGCAAGATATTTTGTTCTTTAAAAATTGTTTTAAAATTATGTAATATTTATAAAAAGGTTATAAATGTATTTAAAGTATTCTTCACAAAAAGCATCATACAAGAGATTCAGAAACAACCAAGAAATTCATATTACTTATAGATAACTGTTTTTTTTTTTTTTGCAAAAATACAAAACAAAAAAATACATCAGTTTTACATGTAAGCATATGACAATAATATTTTGAGCCTTAGTGAAAAAGAAAAAGGAAAAGAAAGTTCTTCCAGAGACCCAAGACATTCTGTTAGCAACAGCCTGACTCATACAATAAGGCACTGGTCCCTAGGATAGATTTCACATTCACAGCGGAACAGACGCTAAACCTATTTTTACTGGCCTGAGCTAGTGCTTGTTGGAACACTGCCAGAACTGCTAAAGAAGCCGTGTTAATGCCCCTCCGTGTTCTTCTGCGTGTACCAGGAACACAGGAAGTGTGAGTGACACGACTGAATCAAGAGGGGATAGGAACAGGCCACAGCTCAATTTATCTTGACTTGTCTTGTCTAAGCTCAGTTCAGGAAGGGGTTAGTGAGCACCCCTGACATTAGTCTTGGTCATTCATCCCATGGGTCTTTTTTATGTGTTTGTTTGAGGAGTCCAAACTGCATGACTTTGCTGCTATGGCCATGGTTAAACCATTTATGGTTCCCCCAACCCTGACAACTGAACAACTTGTTACACTGAATTCCAGAATAAGAGTCTCTTTCTGCTTAAGTCTTGACTAAGACAGAAACATCAGGAGGTGTGTGTGTGTGTGTGTGTGTGTGTGTGTGTGTGTGTGTGTGTGTGTGTGTGTGTGGTGGGGCATTGCAAATAGGCCCAGCAGGTAGCGTCATGGTTTGTGGAAGTGTCAGAGGCAAAGCACTGGATAGATTTACACTTGGAGTCCTGATTTTTTTTCCTTCTTCAGTACAGTGAGCCAGTAATTCTTTTTATTATTCTTTCGGACAGCAGCAGGGGGTTGTCTTGAGATGTATGTAGTGCGTGCGTGTGCATGTGTGTGTGTGTGTGCGTGCGGGCGTGCCTGTGTGTGTCTAAGTGCGTCTGTGTGGAAGAAGTGGGTGTAGTTAAAGGACACACTCAGCTGCTAGATTAACTCATCAACGCCGCATTGCCGGGTGTCAACAGAAATGTTTCACACACAAGACCGGCAAGGAATGAATACCATTTGGAGGTCACGGGGCCTTCCGACTCCCCTAGCCCTTTTAAATGTTAGTGTCTGCCTTTCAAGAGCAAAGGTGTCACCCTGCAAGCTTGGTCAGGAACTGTAAACTGATTGGACTCTGTCGAGTTTCGTCCCTACGAGCGAATCAAAATCAACGACGGTGATTCATTACTTATGAATGACTCGTCGAAATGTCCAGTCAGTATATTTATGTTAGCTTTCTTAGCCTGGTCGTACTTTGCATGTGTTGTGCTTACTCACTGGCACAAATAAGGTCAGGTGTGATGGTTAAAGAGCTTATTTTGATAGTTATTATCTAATATCTAGTTAGTGTTAATTACATGGCATCACAGATCATGTACAAAGGTGCATCGTTAACATTTCAAATGATTTCTAAGATGTTCAGTAAGAAATGCACTGCTACGTATGAAGACAGCTTAAAGACGTCTCCACTATGCAGTGCCCCAACTCTTCTATGTGCTCTGCATGGGCAGGACACAGAGGTCTAGCATGTCCTCTGAAGCTGCATTAGCATCGTTCCGTGTGTGTTTGTTTTAGGGTTGAGGGAGATAGGGCATGTGGCTCTAGATAAACCCGATCTAAGCACACGATGGCCGGGTGCCTGGGGCTGGCGGCGGATGAAGCGTGGCGTGGCACGGACACCGGGTGTTAGCACACGCCTCGGTCCGGCCCCATAACCGTGACGTCGGGGCTGCACACCCAGGGCAGCAGGCTTGGGGCTACGAAACTGATTTACGGCTGGAGCAACGGCCGGGACGTGGTCGGTTTCACCCTGCTCCCCGGTAATGAATAGAGGTTCCAGGCAGCCGTGGGCAAACCCGACATTGCTGGCGCGGATCGGGCATGGGGCCCCCACCAACCCCCCTCCACCACCCAACAACCTCCCCCCCACTGCTCCACCCTTCACAAACCCCTTCACCCCCCCCCCAACTAACCCCCCTCCAACCCTCCAACAATCCCCTGAAGGGCCCTGGGGCTGACCTGCCCCGACAGTGTTCTTAGTGTTGGGTTCCTGCTCGGTGCCTGTACTAGACGGGTGAGGGGGGGGGGGGATGGGGGATGGGCGGAGGGGTGAATAAGCTCGCTGGACCTGTCAGCTCCCACACCCCGGGTCCCCAGGGCTGGCGCCGGTACAGACTCCGTAACCCCGTGGACGGGGCGGGCGGGGAGGGGACAAAAATAGCCGCGACACCACCAACCCCGCAGTTGCCGGGGCGGGTCGCCGCAGCGGCAGGGACAGAAGCGGGATCGGGTTGCGGCGGCTGTCATCGTAGCGCGGTCATTACTTCTGGGCTAATTACCCCAGGCCGCAAGTAAACAAACAAGATGCCCCAGCACGGAGGACGTTGTGTTTCCAGCACGGGGCTTCACACGGTCACACAACAGCAGTGACAGAGGGATGGCGAGACTCACAAAGCTAAACGTGATCCACATACCACATCCTGCCTAGACGAGAAGAGATTACAGAAGTTAGCAAAGAGGACACTGCCTGTCAGGTTGTGATTATGTAGCGCGAGATAAAAGTGGCGTTTATCCTACTGCTGATGCGTTGTAAGCTATTTTGTCGTGAGAAACATTACCGTTTGAGTATACAAGAGTGACTACAGCTGTATGGAACAGAAGCAAACACTTAGTCTCCCCTTGTAAATACACCAGAGGTGGGACCAAGTCAGTGTTTTGCAAGTCTCAAGTAAGTCCAAGTCTTTATACCTCAAGTCCCGAGTCAAGTCTCAAGCAAAGACACTCAAGTCAAGTCAAGTCTCGAGTCAAGACAGGCAACAGTCAAGTCAAGTCCCAAGTCTGAAACTTGGAATTTCAAGTCCTTTCGAGTCTTTTTTTTTTTTTTTTACCGATGTTGCAGGTATATTTTAAATGTAAATAATAGACATGCGTTCTTTTTTTAAATCTGTATTCTCCTCAAATCTTGATAAAACGTGCAACTGAAAACACGAAGTATAAAAAAAATTAAAATTACACCTCTTTATTGCACAGTTCAATTTGTTAAACTTAGCTGCAAAAATATTCAATTTTCCAGAAATAAATATTATGTGAAAAAGTCATAAGTAGAACTCCATGTTCAAATAAAAAGTGCTGATATTTTCACAGTACAATACAACGAACCATAACAGCATTTTCCCTCTCTTCTCTTATCTGGTTTCTTGGAGAACATGTGTGAGTGACACAAGACAAACAAATATAAGAACTGAACAATTAACAGGAATCTGCAACTTTAGACATTTCAGTAAACTATTCTGCATTGCATTTGCTGGCCAAAAGTCTGTATGTCATTTGTGCACGATGAATGATGTCCCCATAGCTGAAAACTCGCTCCACTTTTGTCAATATATTTTTTTCTCGACGTAGATGTCTTCAAATACACAATCCATGCTGAGATAGAACTGGATATTATGATGGTGACAGAGAGAGGCTCTCTTCCCCGAGTTCAGATACAGAACCCAGGGTTGCCAACTCTCACGCATTGAGCGTGAGACACACGCATTTGACCGTCTTCACACGCTCTCACGCCACACATCCGATTTCTCACGCCGGAAAAAAATCTAGTTTATTTACCTCTGATCCACATCTATGATTCAATGAGTTACTAGTTCGCTCTGGCACCAACCACTGGCGATCGATCGATCGCGATATAATACTTAATTTGTGTCCATTTTACACCCCGCCCGGTAAAAATTTACGTTCGCCAACCCCCCATTTGATTGGTTGTGCTGCAGCTCATGCACACACACACGTACAGAGTGTGGAAAAGCAGAGGACTGGTCTGCGTCAGAAGGACGGAAATGAAATTAATGGGGCGCACTTTATAAATATTAATATGCGTTTTAAAATTTAGATTTGGGGTAAAAAAATGAAGTCTTTGCAAGTAAACAGGTTCAAGTCCAATTCAAGTCCCAAGTTATTGGTGTAAAAGTCCAAGTCAAGTCTAAGTCTCTGAATATTTTTTCAAGTCAAGTCAAAAGTCTTAATATTAATGACTCGAGTCTGACTCGAGTCCAAGTCATGTGACTCGAGTCCCCACCTCTGAAATACACCATGATTCATGATTTATGTTCCTCAAAAGTTCCGTTAGATTAATCTATGGCTCAAAGCAGTCACTCCGCACTTTACTGGCTCACCAAAAAGGTCCCGCAATCTAATCCTCCTCTGGCACAACCCCACCCTCTCCACCCTCTCCACCTATACTCCAACCATTCCAGGCAGCGTTTGCTCCGTTCAGCTTTCGTCCAGTCTCGTCTTTCTGTCACAAGCTTGTCATGCCCGCTCAGTGAGGTTCAGCCACCGAGCTTAGTCACTGAGAGGGCCAGAGGCACACACTGCATTCTCCAGCTCTCCGTATAAGTGTGTGTGTGTGTGTGTGTGTGTGTGTGTGTGTGTGTGTGTGTGTGTGTGTGTGTGTGTGTGTGTGTGAGTGTGTGTGTGTGTGTGTGTGTGTGTGTGTGTGTGTGTGTGTGTGTGTGTGTGTGTGCAAATGAGTTCCCGTGTGTATTTGTGTGCGTATTCGTGCATGCGTGTTCTACAAATATGTCAAAGTTACTGCAGAATATAAAGGCCTAAAGGACTTTGGGTCTTTGCCATCTCTGCTGTCAATTCTGACTTTCTGCTCCTGCCCAATCTGTCACGTCGACGTTAATACTGTAATTGCCTCAGCGTTTCATTTTTGTATCTACTTAGAATGACCATCAATGATTTTCAAATATTCATGTATGCACTTGAAACTCAATTATTGCATCCCCTGACATAGCTAAGTACCTTGTCCATGTTGGACCTTGTTGTAAAGTGCTAAGTGTCAGATCCAAACTCGGCTATCATAATACTCGGTCAGTGACAGCATTAAGGCTGCATTTGTCTGGAGAACAATGCAGCAACTTGCAATGGTCCAAGTAACTTAATAAGCATATACTATTATAAGAACATACATATGGACAGCCATCTGACTCTGTACATAGAGCTCAAACATTTGTTTGCTAATTCAGTTAGCTGTTCTCTTCAGG
Organism: Brachyhypopomus gauderio; assembly: GCF_052324685.1. NCBI lineage: Eukaryota > Metazoa > Chordata > Actinopteri > Gymnotiformes > Hypopomidae > Brachyhypopomus > Brachyhypopomus gauderio. The sequence continues at coordinate 9,633,010 of NC_135221.1, read as the reverse complement.
TTTTGAACATGAGAAACGGGTCGGGTCAGAGATGTGTTTGTCTTGCATTATGAAGGAAAAGATGGGGTTAGTTTATGATATAATTACACCACGCAGTACACTGACCCACCACGACCTGCTGTCCAAAACAGCTGACAAAAGGTTCGACCGCCACATGCCACTAACCCTCAGCCTTCCTGGCACACATTAGCAAGTTATTTGTGATGCTAGGCTAACCTTTGGCTTAATACGAGTGATGTGTGCATGTTATCTGCATGGCCTAAGTATGGAAATGGGATGTGGTGGGCGGGATTCATGGGAAATGACAGCTGTCATTCCAGGCAGCGCCACCCTGGTGAATGGCAACGAAACATTTTCCATCGCAGGCAAATTAGTCATGTTCTAAACAATATTTCTCAAAAGAAAATCTGCAAATATTTATCCAAAAATAAAACCTTGACTTAATGGAGAGCTTCATGACCTATCATTTTATTTTTCTGTTTTATAGAGAATGCAAATTATTGCAAGAGATGTACGGTAAATACATTACAGAGCTTGTGGTATGTGCATTCGGAGGACATCAGTATTTAGAACAAAGTATTATTAGTTTGACTGCTTTTTTATGTGTTTAACATTTTGTGCCATCTCAATGTGTGGAAAATGTGTAACAATGGCAGATCACTTTATTTGTTGGCTGAACAAGACAGAGAGAGTGAGAGAGTGAGAGGGTGAGAGAGAGAGAGACTGTGGCTCAGCTCTTCTTGTAGGACTACTGTAAGGACACGTCTCCATTAACATAACTGCAATGACACCATTTTGACCCTTGACCTTTCTCAACTCTCAGGCTCAGTGCAGAGACAGCAGTTCCTGGCCCTGTTGCCGTTAACTACAGTCTGAACCTCAATGGAAGATAAGCTGTTGGTGACAGTGAGATTGGACCAGGTCTGGACCAACGAGACCAAAGCAGCTTCACTCCATTTCTAAAACGTTTATAAGAAACATGTGAACCACTGCAGAAGGGCTATAAAATACGCAAGGTGAAAAGGTGATATTGATAACAGTAGCGTTCACAGTACAATATGCATTTTGTTATAATTTGTTATATATAGATTGTTATAATAAGAACACAGCATATTAACAAATCAGAATGTTGTACCTAATCAAAATTATCTACAAATAATATTTTAAATGTGACCTTAAAAAATATCTCATTCAGTGTGACTGATCTATACCAAGTGAAAAGATCATTTCAGATCAAGTGATTTAATCCTGAAACCTGTTAAAAACCGAAACCTCTTAAAACCTAAAACTGATTTCAAAATCGGACTGCAATTAGATTCTCATTTTCCCCTCCCAGTTTCATCCATGCCCTCGTATAGCGAAAATGAAACAAGTCTCTCGTGGGAACGCGTCGCGTCCCAAACCAAACAAAGTTCACGTCTCAAGTATGTGAAAGTAACCGCAGTTGCACACTTACGTGGTAAAGCCTGTGAATCTACATGGAAAGAAATGACTTCCTAATGCGTATGTCAGTACAAATATATCACTTAACAGTAATGATTAAACCAAGTGAGAGGACCGTTGTGAGAACTATGGTTACAAATGTGCAGCGCTAGTGTTCAGGCCAAGGGGTTAAGGGAAGGCAGGCCTTCTCTAAGCCTGAATAATGTGTGGAAACGGCTGCGCATTTGTTGTGCTGTCGGCCTGCGATTTGATAGACACTATCCGCTTACACAGACGAGCCTCTCTGTCGCTGAAGACATTCGCAACTGGTGCCAAGACCCAATAAATCACCCAGTATCAAAGAGGCCATGTAACGCTTTCTGGATTTCAACATATGTGGAATCAGGACCTGTCTGTCAGCGGGCTGAACCACTCAGGGACGCGGGGGGGTGGGGCTGAGTGGTCCATTCCCACTAATGTAGACCATATTGTGTGTGTGTGTGTGTGTGTGTGTGTGTGTGTGTGTGTGTGTGTGTGTGTGTATGTGTGTGTGTGTGGCTGGGCGGTACCTGCCGTCCTCATCACAGCTCTGCACAAACGAGCCCAAACCCACCGTAACAAGCGAGCGGTTTGTACTAAAGCGCCGAACTTGCAGTCTTCAATAAACCATTTCACTCATTTATGAATGAAGTTTGGTGACTTTGAAAAACTCCAGAATTCAAGCACGTTTACTGAGATAGGTCATTTTTAGTTTTCAGGAAAAAATGTGAAAATAATAAATGCATTAGGCCTATATTGAATAAGCAGGGCTATATCATCAGAATTTAGCTCCCTTGTCCTCTAGGCCACTTGTGTCAATAACTGGGTTTGTTAGTCTGAAGTGCACTTATCCAGTATTAACGAGCCGAGAGAGAAGAGGATTCCTCTACAATAGCTTTTCAACAGGAAAATATTAAGTCCAACATCCCCCCGGTCAATACAAGTTATACACCTCTACTACAGAGACCGACATAACATCCATAAAAACATACAAACTCTTGTTTATTTATGAACTATCAGTGCGAGTCCGTAATACTTATGTTGTTGAGATGCTCATCTGTATTAAGTAAGATGAACATTTAACCGTGTCTGGCAATATCACGGGGGCCTATCCATCTTGACGTTTAAGACGACCCTCGCTGTCATCTGTGGTTTTAAGTTCCTTGAGCAACTGAATATGGCACTTGGGCCTATATATCTCTTCTCTTCTCTCTCTCTCTCTCTCTCTCTCTCTCTCTCTCTCTCTCTCTCTCTCTCTCTTTCTCTATTGCCCTCACTTCTGGATGCCCTGCTGCTATGGGTTAAAGTTTGTGCTCCATCAAGCTTTGAGCTCTGATACTTTACTCTCCACATAGGCAGTGACCCAACTGCACAGCCTGTCTAGGAATCCTGGACTTCTAGTAACTGAATAACTGAATCATGCCATTAGTAACATTTCTTCTGAAAAGCTTATTTTGATTAATTTTATTATTAGCATAATAAGCATATTATATTTCAGTTTGTACATAGCAGTTATTATATCTACTATGATCACTGCTATGTTTTTACTATTTATACTATATATATATATATATATATATATATATATATATATATATATATATATATATATATATATATATATAATACAAAGACTCCAGGTGGGTAACAGTTAAAAAAACAGTAAAACCAGTATATAATAGAAAAGACAGATGTCTTTCATCAGCTGTTCAAAATGCTTTTGAATCTGTAGGAGGGGGACCAGATTATATTTTTAAAAAATTGATTTTTAGAACAAACATATATAATACATAGTTTATTTATTTTTATTCTGTGATTAGAAAACATACACAGTAGAGTAGTGTATAGTTGAACTACGCTGAGCTAGGAGCTACAGTCTAAGGGTTGGAGTCGTGTGGTAAACCTACAGCTAACCTTCACGCAGTGATATATTATTCTAGACCTTGAGACAGCATAAAACTCTGTGTGAATAACAGCCTTGACCATACTGCAGAGGTAAGCTATACTGTAACTCTCTCCACTGTATTCACACCCACTCTCATGTTTAACCGATGCAGCTACACTGCCTATTCCCAGACCCTTGATAGAATAAACTCATTTTACTCCATCCTGAATTCTGGTTGTGGAAGAGATGTTTGTTGAGACTATTATGCACACATGTTGGGGAACAAGTTACATATTTTTAATTTAGGCTAATGCATTTAGATTTGAATACAAGCAGTCAGTTTTTTTCAGATATCAAAACGTTTAACTCTGGTCTATTTAAATAATGAAGTACTGTGATACAGTGTGTATTGTAACTAACAAGCATTCAATGGCACCGTCAGAATCATCTAGCCTGTTCTAGTGACACAGGGGTAGCTACAAAATACATTTCAAAATTAAATAAAATGCACCAGAAAGTAAGTTTTTCAAATAGGCCAAAAATAATTAATAAGAAATGGGGATGATTCAAAGTAATACGTTCTGGGTCAATTCTTCTGGGCTACAGAGCCGCTAAAACATTTTAAAGGATCAGCTACGAGTGAAAAGTGTGACTGGAACTGTTAGAGAGGACTGAAGGGATCTTCAGTAAAGACGATCAATATGTAAACAAAACCCTGATGTATGGTTTAGATTATTTTGCCAGGTCATATACTTTCTTTCTTTTTTCTTTCTTTCTGTTCTGTCTTTTTAATTCTCTTTTTCTTTTCTTTTTAATCAAAGGTTATGATAAAATGAAAAAGAACAGGAGTTAACAAATACAATTATTTTTATTTCTTGTCAAAACAGTAGGCCGTAAGAATAAAGGACTAAATGCAGTTTTACTTATTTTTAAACAAACTATTTGTATTTATTTTTAACTAATTGTATGAGTTGAAATGGGGTTTCCCACTGGATGCTGTAGATAGGATCTAGTGTTTGGAGGAGAAGAGCATTAAAGAACTTTAAAAATAAGTCTCCAATAACCAACCCGCAAGTACATGAGTGAAGTTAATGTAGAAAACAACAGTGAGATTCCAGAAATGAATGGAAACTGCAAGGAATGTGCAGGTCCCTGGATTTTACAAGCAGGGATTAAAGTATCGTGTTTCCGCTGAGTCTGTGATAATCAATACTGTGCAGTGAGAGTCCCAATCTTGATATTTGTGGCACTGTAATACCTAATTCTGCAGAAGCATGCCTAACAGAAGGTTTAACTTACCTTTCAGAGGGTTATGAACAGAAACTGCTACGCACCTTTGTGAAAATCTAATGTAAATTTATGCTTATCCATTTTGAGAACATGCAATAGGTAAAGCACAATTTAGAACATGTAGGATATATGTTCTTAATGAAAACTCTTGTCAAAGTGAAAAAGAAATTTTCATTCATATTTTATATATATATATATTTATATATGCACTTGCACAGATTCATGATTCATTTGTTTGATTGGTTTGTTTGATTAATGAATAATGCATGAAATAAGATTGGAATATTTAAAATACCTTAAATAATGCCCACGAGGCAGAAATATCAAACATTACAATAAAAATGATCAGACACCAAAGATTCAATATGTCAGACACAACAAATACTTCATTTTATTACATTTTAACTCATACAAAAGCAACGTAATTTTCACTTTTTAAAATGATCACAGCCAAGGCACATTTCTGCATGAGTTCATGGATCCACTGCACAGAGGCTCAACTGAACGTTTTCTCCTCTGCTGAACTGATGTCCCCCTGGTCAAGGTGACTGTGCCACGTGCTCATCGATCCCTGTCTGGCCTCCTCTCTATTATCAAGTGTAACAGCATTATCTCCTGACCTCTGGTCACCACTGATGGACTCCTGCAGCAGCCATGCTTACGGCAGCAGAAAGAGGCAGAGCAGGTCATCATTATCAAATTATCGCGCTCTCCCCAACACCAGAGGATTCATCAAACGCCGTGGTCAGTCGTCCCTTCAGTCTGCTTCCCCATTGTTCATTCATGGCCATATTCCCTCCGAAAAGTGCTAATAAGATTAATTCAACACTGATTTAGCACCAGTACTGTCATTAGACATCTCGCCTAAATATGATACAAATGCAGCACATTTGTATTTGCTTATACTGTGCTTCTTGGATTCGGCAAATCAGAGACCAATATTTACTGCAGAGGGCAGTGTAGAAACCATGTTACGAAATAAATAAATAAACACATCCATTCATGTTTGCATCTACTCTGAATTACCAGACTGATTAAGTCCTCTGTTGTCCACAGCTTAGTAACAATACAATTCTATTCCTTAGAGATTGCATTACAATATGACCTGTCAAACTCTCTCGACGTCTCTGTTTCTCCCTCTCTTCTCCACACACACACACACACACACACACACACACACACACACACACACACACACACACACACACACACACACACACACACACACACACACACACACACACACACTCCCAGAGTGAGTTGTCTTTGTGAAGGGTGGATGTGCTCTGGGCCATATTTCCCAGAAGGCCGAAGCATTTGAGCTCTGGCTTATTGGTGCTCCACTCCACTTCATGTAAATGACTTGCACCATAATTGAAAAGGGAACTCTCAGGCGTGTTTGCCCAGTTAATCCATTTAAGATCATTATGGGAATCGTCAATTGGCTCAACCCAGCTGCAGAGGGACAGGCAACAATAGCCTCTCGTCTGGGGACTGAGTCGATTCACAGCTCCACCAGGCCAGGGGTTAATGAATGATTATTTCTCACTTTGTAACATGGTGAGTTTCAGCGCTTCAAGGGGCAAAAGTGTTTTTTTCTCAGGAGAGCAGACTGGGGCACAGCTTAGGGGAAGGTGCAAACACACAGGCTTGAGGTGAAGTTTGATGATTCACTGTGACCAACTTCGCTGAATATGAGCAGAATGCTATTCATAAGAACAAAAGGCAAATATATTAAAATAGCATGAAGTAAAAAATATATATATAGCTAATAGAACATTTAGGTTCTACGCTTTATATTTAGAACATTTAGGTTCCAAGTTCTACATTTAGAACATTTAGGTTCTAAGCTCTATAGCTAATAGAACATGAACTGTTTTGGTCAGTGAGTAGCTGAACAGTGCTGCTGGTTATGTGTTAATAATATCGACTTCTGAGAGAATATGGTGCCCTAATTTCACATCAAGAGTCTTGGAAGACCATGCACAAGAAAGTCCTGGAAATACACATCTGACATAATACAATAACATTGTGTAGCAGTCCACTAATGCAGCTTAAATGACAAATCTCTTCCGAGGTTATTGTGTGCAGCCCTGTACATAGTTACAATAGGCTCACATGCACACACACACACACACACACACACACACACACACACACACGAACTAGGATCTGTGCCCTGACTATTGTTACACTAAGCCCTGTTTGATGTTGGAGTGACTTCCTGTGCAATTTCTGTATGAGCCATTGTTTGTGTCAACGTTAACTCTAAATCACTCATTACATCAAAGAGGGCCAGACAGCCACTGCACAGACAAAGAGGGGTTACTCCTCCATGATGAATGACACGGATACACACTGTACCAATGCTTTCCTCCCCTGTGATGGATACTAGTCAATGCATATTTATAAATACAGGCCACAGTTACTTTTAAAGGCATATGTCAATAATGATGGAGAAATGTTGTGCTTATTTCTCTGTCATTATTTTACAGTAATGGTTTACACACATAAATTTCCGCTTTGTGCAGGACTACTTACAGGTATGTTCGTTTTTATGGTATTTCAGTGTCCATAATTACAAACAATTGCAGTTGCACATAATAATATCAACCTAATAATACAACAGACATCCATTCAAATCCACCTCCATGACTTCACCACAACATGAGACAAAGCCAATATGTCAGCAGTGCGTTACACTGACCCTAAGACATTATTAGTACGATGAAAGTGAAACGCCAATCTCCAAGCAATATGCACCCCCACCTCATGCCCCCGACCACACACACACACACACACAGCTAAACACTTATTGATCTATTGATCTGCTCTTTCCGAGCTAATAAGTCCTTTCTCCAAGCAGTCACGTCCTTTCTCTCATCTTTCCAACCTCCCCTTCTCTTCCACACCCCCGTCATTAACTTCTTAACAAAACAACAGAGCAATCAGGCCATTAATGTTTTAATGCAAGCGTTAGTTCGCTGACCTTCAGGCCAA